>NC_092336.1:378430000-378740000 GCF_046630445.1 Rutidosis leptorrhynchoides | reverse complement strand
TCCAGTAGAAATTGAACACAAAGCATTTTGGGCTTTGAAGACATGTAATCTTGATTTACATGAAGCCGGACTTCTACGATTAAGTCAACTAAACAAATTAGAAGAATTAAGACATGAAGCATACGAAAATTCGTTAATCTATAAAGAAAGAACGAAGAAATGGCATGATAAAAGAATCAGAAGTTCAAAAGAATTTAAAGAAGGAGACAGAGTTCTTCTTTTCAATTCACGATTCAAGCTATTTCCTGGAAAATTGAAATCAAGATGGTCTGGACCATTCATAGTCAAAAGAGTTTTCCCATACGGAATAATAGAATTAATAAATTCAAATGGAATTGAATTTAAAGTTAATGGTCACAGAGTTAAACATTACATAGATAGTCCAATGGAAGTTGACAACGAAGTTAATCACAATTTCGATAACACAGCTAACTAAGTGTGGGGAGAATCAAGTCTTTAAAGGATTTTATGTATTTCTGTTAGAGTTAGATTGTCTGTTTTCATGTAGTTCTCGAAAATGGAACCCGAATGGTCTTTCCCTAGCAGACCCTAAAGAACTAGTCTTCTTCCCCCATTCTGAATTTTTATTTTTTTATAGGAAATGAAGACTGCCTGTGAATTAAACCATGGTCTAATGCTACACGCTTTGATCACTAAACGTAATAATGACACACTTCCGAGTGAAATAGTATCAGTAATCAGAGAAAGATTGGACGGAGTAAGAAAAGAATCCAGATGCGAAGATAATAAGTTACAATTTGGTAAAGGAAAATCAAAATCCGCAGCGGAAAGAAGAGCACGACACCTTGAAAAATGTCACAAATGCGGAAAATGGTCACATGGAGGTAAATGTTCAAATAATCAAACCTATTCAAACACCGAATTTGTTACTTTATACAGAGACGGACCGTTCATATGTTTAGAAGAAAAAATACTGAATGCTCGAGGTTACGCCTATGTAGCAATGGAAAATCAATTAAACCGACTATATTATGAATGTGATAGATCATATAACTAAGAATACTATCTCACAGGTAAGTCTGTACAGTTTTTATTTTTTTTATTTTTATTTTTAACCTTTTGATAATAAACGCTAATTTGTTCGCTATAAAGTATTAAATTGGTATTGAATAAAATTAGGTTTGGCGACCGAAATTATTGATATCATTCAAAAATTTATTACATCACGGCAAAATTTAACGTTTATTCTTAAGGTATAAATATCTTTAATCAATCAACCCAAAATATTTCAAAAATTCGTCATGAGTTAAATTAGGTCATGGAACCGAAATTACTTTACCGAAAAGAGGGGCGCATATTTTTGATAATATTTGATTGATTAAAGTGGGATAAAAAGCCAAAAAGATTTTTAATTTTATTTTTACCATGTTTTTAAAATTAATATATAAATCTTAAATTAATATTGTAAACTTTGTAAAAACAATATATTTAAAATTGTAAATATTTGAAAAATATAATATAAGTTTGGTGTGATTTTATAATATGAATTTTTAAATTAAGTTTGGTGTGAATTTTTAATTTTTAAAATATGAATTTTTAATTTTATGCATTTCAAATTTTAAGTTTGGTGTGAATTTTTAATATTAATTTTGAATTTTATGTATTTTTAATTTAAGTTGGTGTGAATTTAAAAACAAAAATTTACTTTATCTCATTAAGTTAAAAATATGATTTTTAAAATTCGTCGTAAGTTGAAGACTAGGTCGTTGAACCGAAATTGCTTTGCCCGAGGGAGGGACGAGAACTTTTATTATCATTATTTTTAATCTTATCGAATTAAAGTATACCAAAAACATAAAAAAAAACAAAAATCTAAGCTTTTAAAACAATCGCTTGAAAAAGACAAATTTTAAAATTTTGTCGAAGGACGGACTAGGACATCGATCCGAAACGACCTCATCCTAAAACAAAGGAAAACAAAATTTTAAATTTATTTTATATTTGTTTTATAAGTTAAGGCTTAATAAAAAAAAATAAAAATAAAAAAAAATACAAACTCCGCGACTCGCGGAGTTTGAAGGGTAAATATGCCGCGACTCGCGGAGGGACCAAAACCCAGAAAAAAATAAAAACGTAAACTGATCAGTCCTCAACCACACACAAACATATACTGCGAAAATAAAACCCGAAAAAACCCGAAAAAGACCTCCCAAATTCATAATTTTTCACCGTTAATCATCAAATCTTTTACTAAAATAATGTTAAGAAGGATGCTATCAAGGAATTACTCAAGGAAAACGGTAAATTTCTACACCTAAACACCATTTAATCCGAAAATTGGTGTTCTTGAGCAATTTTTTTCCTAATTTAATTTTGATGTTTTCTAGTGTAATTATGCTTAAATTGCTTATGTATTATGCTTGTATAACCTAGATTGATGCTATTTAACATGATTAGAAGCCTTAAACTTCAAATTTTGAGTAATCTAGGGTTTGTGTTCTTGAGCAAATTTGGGGCTTTTTGATATAAACAGGTTATGGCCGATTTTTGTCATGAATTGTTGCTAAATTAAGTAGTGCAACATGTTTAGGTAGTTAAATGATCCAAACTTTGAGCCTAAACATGATTTTGAGAATTAAAGTGGACTTTTTCAAGTCTAAAATTCATGAACTTGATTTTTGGAAAATAATGCCATTTGAAACTTGTTTAATTGCTAGTAATGATTATTTTGACATATTATTTGAGTTGAATGCTTATGAACTTGGTGATCATTTTCGTATATGCTTATTTGAAAAAGTGTAGATTTGATAAAAATATGAAAATGAGCATAAGTTTGATATAAATTGATCATGTCATTGTAATTATTTTGATTGATGATTTTGCTGACACTAATGCATATTTGGATGCACAAAAATTGTGTTTGATGTGTTTTGCAGACTGAAAGGGGTGAATCTTCATCCCAAGCTCGCAATGCTCCTGCTGAGAATACAGAACAACAGGAGGTGGATAACTACTACAAACAAGATATACCTCATCCAGTCATGATATTTTCTGATATGCACTTGGAAGATTTGCACCCGAACCTGAGATTTGACAGACTTTGGATAGATTATCCAAAATACCAAAGGGGTTTGCATACTCTTCATTCTAAAGCTGTTGAAGTACCTAGGGTAATAGAATGGGCACCGTTAGAAGCTGTAGAATTAGTCGGGCCAATTAGGGAATTACTTACACAGAGGTATGGTAATTCTACTTTTAATGATTGGGTACGTTTATTCAACATGCGTAGACCTGTATATAAAGTATGGTGTGAAGAATTGTTGTGTAGTATAGAAATAAATGATCGGGTGGCTAGTTTAACCGATGGATCTTTTATTAGATTTTTGTTAGGAGGTTCGATGTGCCACATGTCTTTACTAGACATGGCTCAGGCTTTACGTATATATACGCCTGAGGAGTTAGCATCTGCCGATTGTAGAGGGTTGATACTAAATGGTAGAAAGATAGACAAAAATTTTGATACGCATGGTGTATGGAGTCAAATGACTAGCCATCACCGATTTAAAGGGGGAAATTACTCTTATTTGGATATAGATAGAGCTGAATTAAGAGTAATTCATAGGTTTTTAGCCAATTCGATTACACAACGAGGTAAGAACAAGGAAAAGGTAAATGAACAGGATTTGTTTTACCACATGTGTATTCGAGACCCACAAAGCGCTGTAAGTATACCTTATTGTGTGGGTTATTATTTATCAGCTATGGTTAGGGGGATGAGACCGCATAGCATAATAGGAGGTGGTATATTTATTACTTTGATTGCTGAATATCTCGGTGTGGATATAAGTCGGGGGGGATTATTAGTCGAAGAACCAGAACCCCGCGATACAATAGGTTTAAATGTATACCATGGTGCGAAGGTTTTGAAGAGGCAAAATAACGCCGCAGTACGATATAATGGTAGATATCCACAGGTTGAGAGAAACCAACAGCCAGGTAATGTGGGAGGGGGAAATGAAAAGACAGAAATGCAAAGGTTTATAGCTTCACAAGAGTACGAAAATGCTAGACATCGAGCATTTGAAGATTGGCAAGTTCATCAAAACCAAATCATAGCTTATTGCCAACAAATAGGTAGAAACTATATTCCTACTCCATCGCCCGTATTTCCTCCCTGGTCTATAGAGATCCAACCACCGTATACTACGTATAACCCAGCCGAAGCATTTTATAACACATATGGTTATGCATGGAACCCGTACTGGTATCAGTATCATCCCTAGTCTACTTAGTTTTATTTATTTTACAATTTGTAATATTGATACATTTAATACTTATGTTGGAATTGTATTAGTTTTTATAATTTACAAATTTTTATTTTTAGATTTTAATAATTTTTGAATGTGGGGAAATATACTAAACTTCAAAAATATGTATATATGTTTGCAGTTTATCTTATGTACACAACAGGGTAAAACAACGCATTTTCAAAGACTGGCATTAAGTTCAGCAAAAGTAACTAATTTTGACGACAAGATGCAAAATAAATGTGATATAACAACAAGACGGAATGAACAAATGCTATGCACCATTTATCATTCAGGAAACAAACGGCAATATGTTTGGAAACTTTGGTAAAATTTAATCATTTTCACACAAATCACCCTCAATAATTTAAATTGTTACTGATTTCTTGCAAATGAGGGCATTGCAAGATCTTAAGTGTGGGAAGGGGTTAAATTCTTTCGGATTTTAAAATTTTTACTTTATACACTTGGTTACCATTAGAAATACTAGTAAAGTAGTAGTTGTATTAGAATCTAGTGCTCTCTGATAATAAAGAACAGCCCTAGTCTTATATACTGACTACCCAATTCTAGTAAAATTTTTCAAAATTTTCAATTAAATGAACTCAAAATCATGTTTATACATATTTATGAACGATAAAACTAGGTTTTAACACCAAAATTATTGTTACCTCGGAAAGGACATAAATTGAGAAACAAACCAAAATGTTAAAATTCATTTAAAATGGAATAGAGGACAATAAAAAGGAAAATAAAAGCCAAGTGTGGGAAAATTTACCAAGATATTTTAAACATATGTCACATATTTCTGTAACAAAAAACTGAAAATACTTTTGCTTTGGACTAAACTAAACTGTTTTACCCGATGAAAGAAAAGAAGAGATGGATCTACATGATGAATCAATTCCATCATTAAAAGGAAGTAAAGTCTTCCAAAAAAGAAACGCGCTTCTTGATTTAGGTCAGGAAGTTGTCATCCAGACCAGCTGTAGGTTGACGAAAAATCTAGAAAAGTCATCACTAAAATCAGCAGAAAATCCACGGACCTCAGCATAAAACAGGGTCGCCAAGTGGTCAGATTTATCCTAACCATGAGAAGGATTTATCTCGTAAAATGGGGGGGGCACCGTGCAAATTAGCTGGATAAGACTAATGAATCAGATCCCCAGAAAGGATAATCTCCTTAAAGATCAAAAATCAGCCTTTAAGACTGATATTACTCAATCCTAGAGATTGACCTTAAAGATTGAGAATTACAAACTCATGGAATTCAATGATATCTAAACTCGAGCTTGAACGAGAAAATATTTTGATCAAAAATTACAAATCGATTTGTTTTCTGAAAACCTATTTTCAATGCGTTCATTACCATTGAACGTAAAATCCTAGGAATTCACCTGGAATTCATTAGGTCACCTGAACCAAATCGGGTGTCAACCGTAAGAACAGTGGTTGCATAGCATGGTCAAAGACAGGACCTTGTGCCAGACCGAAAAATCATAAGGGTGAGCTTTACTATTGCTCCTACCAAGGATAGTAATTGCGTCTGACACGTTATAGACCATAATTAAAAGCATATCAGGGGACATTGCCTTAACAGTTGCTTGTTCAACGCTTTCCTTTACAACCGGAAGGTAGTTTACCAAAAGGTAATATACGGAGCAAGTATACTGGACGTGTTGCTTTCCTAATACAAGGTTAGCAAGTGGGTGACACAAAACCGCAAGTTTTGAGCTAAAAGTTTCAAAATCTGAAACCCACCAAACCCACAAAAATATTTTGCAAACACCGGTGAAGGGTTATTCCGGAAAACTTATCTAGGGTAAAAGCTAGATTTAATTTTCAAAAGATCAAATGTTTTCATAAAGATCCAATTTCCTTAATGGATCTAAATTTTATAGTCATGTGGGACTGTAAACCATATCGTTACTACCATTGTTTATACCGCCGTATATAAATCACTGATGTACAAAGTGTGAAGAATAAAGAAGTGATTCTAGTATTTCAAGACTATATTGCTTGAGGACAAGCAACGCTCAAGTGTGGGAATATTTGATAATGCTAAAAACGAACATATATTTCATAGCATTATTCCTCAAGAAAGACAAGCTTTTAGTTGCAATTGTTCTATTTACAAGTGATATTCGTTTAAACAATAAAAGGTGAAGACAAAAGACAGATTCGACGAATTGAAGACGCAAAGGTCCAAAAAGCTCAAAAGTACAAAATACAATCAAAGAGGTTCCAATTATTGATAAGAAACGTCTCGAAATTACAAGAGTACAAGATTCAAAACACAAAGTACAAGATATTAAATTGTACGCAAGGACGTTTGAAAATCCGGAACCGGGACATGAGTCAACTCTCAACGCTCGACGCAATGGACTAAAAATTACAAGTTAACTATGTATATAAATATAATATAATATATAATTAATTATATTAATTATATATATATTATATTTATAAAATAAACCGTCGGCAAAGAAAGAAGCCAAAGTTGTGAGCTGGAATTTCAAACTCCGCGACTCGTGGATCTTGAAGGAGGAAATGGCCGCGACTCGCGGAGTCCCCCTGGACGAAAATTCCTATAAAAGCCAGCGAATTCTGATCATCAAAAGCATCCATAATTCAATCTCTCTCTTAATATATACGTAATATATATATATATATATATATATATATATATATATATATATATATATATATATATATATATATATATATATATATATATATATTTATATTTTAATTTTAATTTTAATTATAATTCTAATAATAAGGGTATGTTAGCGAATGTTGTAAGGGTGTAAGTCGAAATTCTGTCCGTGTAACGCTACGCTATTTTTAATCATTGTAAGTTATGTTCAACCTTTTTAATTTAATGTCTCGTAGCTAAATTATTATTATGCTTATTTAATCCGAAGTAATCATGATGTTGGGCTAATTACTAAAATTGAGTAATTGGGCTTTGTACCATAATTGGGGTTTGGACAAAAGAACGACACTTGTGGAAATTAGACTATGGGCTATTAATGGGCTTTATATTTGTTTAACTAAATGATAGTTTGTTAATGTTAATATAAAGATTTATAATTGAACGTACCCATAAATTACCATATACACTCGATCGGACACGATGGGCGGGGTATTTATATGTACGAATAATCGTTCATTTAATCGGACACGGGAATGAATTAATAGTCTATGGAATTATTAAAACAGGGGTGAAATTATGTACAAGGACACTTGGCATAATTGATAACAAAGTATAAAAACCTTGGGTTACACTCAGTCGACATCCTGGTGTAATTATTAAACAAAGTATTAAAATCTTGTTACAGTTTAAGTCCCCAATTAGTTGGAATATTTAACTTCGGGTATAAGGATAATTTGACGAGGACACTCGCACTTTATATTTATGACTAATGGACTGTTATGGACAAAAACCAGACGGACATATTAAATAATCCAGGACAAAGGACAATTAACCCATGGGCATAAAACTAAAATCAACACGTCAAACATCATGATTACGGAAGTTTAAATAAGCATAATTATTTTATTTCATATCTAATTTCCTTTATTTTATATTTAATTGCACTTCTAATTATCGCATTTTATTTTATTGTTATTGTATTTAATTGCACTTTTAATTATCGTACTTTTTAATTATCGCAAGTTTATTTTATTGCACTTTTATTATTCGCAATTTCATTATCGTTATTTACTTTACGTTTTAAATTAAGTCTTTTATTTATTTAATATTTTACATTTTGTTTTAACTGCGACTAAAGTTTTAAAATCGACAAACCGGTCATTAAACGGTAAAAACCCCCCTTTAAAATAATAATATTACTTATATATATATTCGTATTTTTATAAATTAAACTAATATAGCGTTAAGCTTTGATTAAAAGATTTTCCCTGTGTAACGAACCGGACTTACTAAAAACTACACTACTGTACGATTAGGTACACTGCCTATAAGTGTTGTAGCAAGGTTTAAGTATATCCATTCTCTAAATAAATAAATATCTTGTGTAAAATTGTATCGTATTTAATAGTATTTCCTAGCAAAATTTAAGCTATTTTATATACACCTAGCATAACATCAGGTCTATACGTTCGTGATCTAATCGTTTGCATCCCTTAGAATGAAAACGGAAGATGGATGCGGAACGAGTGAGCCTATTCGCGAAGGAAAGGATGGGTTAACGTTAAATATTGAGGCCGTGTTTGAATATTATGTCTCGGTTTTATGGCTACCATTATTATTATTATCGTTATTACTAAAAGAATTATTACTGTAAAACAACCACTTTTAATAAAATTAATAATAACATTATCATTATTAATTCTACTAAGTATCCTTATTACTAACCTTAATATTAGAATTATCGTCTAAACACTATTATTAGTATTAATATTAATACGATTATTAAAATTTTTATTAAAACTATAATTATTACTAAAATTACTATTATTGTTAAAAGATATTATTTTTATCATTTTTATCCTATCATTTGTGTTAAAAATTATCAACTTTATTAAAATCATTATTTTTACTTTCATTGTTATTACTATTAGTAGTATTATCATGTAGATTAATAATAGTATTACTAAAATTATCATGATAATAAAACTATCTGTTTAACTAAAAATTAATATTATTATCACTATTATTTTTATGACAAATGAATGTTACACATGTAAGAATATATTTGTAATAAATATATGTATGTATTAATCTTATTAACTAATATTATATAAATATTCATATACAATAAATTAAATGCTCTTAATATAATACAAATCAGATAAATATATATATAATATATAACTTAAAGATATAATGTATGAACTTGTTCGATTACGATTATGTGAATTAATATATATACAAATGATATAGGTTCGTGAACCCGAGGCCAACCCTGCATTGTTCAATATAATCATATGTATTTTTACTATAAAATACATTTGGTGAGTTTTATTTGGCTTTTTACCCTTTATATTTTTGGGCTGAGAATACATGCGCAACTTTTATAACTGTTTTACGAAATAGACACAAGTAATCGAAATTACGTTCTATGGTTGAATGATCGAAACTGAATATGTCCCTTTTTATTAAGTCTGGTAATCTAAGAATTAGGGAACAGACACCCTAATTGACGCGAACTCTAAAGATAGATCTATCGGGCTCAACAAGCCCCATCCAAAGTACCGGATGCTTTAGTACTTCGAAATTTATATCATGTCCGAAGGAGGATCCCGGAATGATGGGGATATTCATATATGCATATTGTGAATGTCGATTACCAGGTGTTCAATCCATATGAATGATATTTTTGTCTCTATGCATTGGACGTATGTTTATGAGAAATGGAAATGTGAAATCTTGTGGTCTATTAAAATTATGAATTGATTATTTATGATAAACTAATGAACTCACCAACCTTTTAGTTGACACTTTATAGCATGTTTATTCTCAGGTACGAAAGAAATCTTCCGCTGTACATTTACTCATTTTAGAGATATTACTTGGAGTCATTCATGACATATTTCAAAAGACGTTGCATTCGAGTCATTGAGTTCATCAAGATTATTATTAAGTCAATTATAGTTGGATATATTCTGAAATGGTATGCATGCCGTCAATTTTCATTGTAAAGAAAGTTTGTCTTTTAAAATGGAATGCAATGTTTGTAAAATGTATCATATAGAGGTCAAATACCTCGCGATGTAATCAACTGTTGTGAATCATTTATAATCGATATGGACTTCGTCCAGATGGATTTGGATGGGTCTTGACCGTTGGTATCAGAGCGGTGGTCTTAGCGAACCAGGTCTGCATTAGTGTGTATAACTGATAAGTCGTTAGGATGCATTAGTGAGTCTGGACTTCGACCGTGTCTGCATGTCAAAAGTTTTGCTTATAATTTTTGTCAAAAATCATTCGCTTATCATCCTTAGGAAATTACCTGCTCATTATTCTTAGTCTAGACACGTTTTACTGCATTGACTGCATGAATAGTGCATAGACAAAATTCATATCTTAGCGTATCTGACAATTCATATCTTAGCGTATCTGTTACTGAAGACCTTGCTTGATATCCCACGTAAACCTCTCCGTAATTTGAGGGATCCTGGTACTATATATATATCTATGCATATTATGCATTGGGAATACATCTAACTATCAATTATTGTCACTAAACTCTTCATACAAAAAAAAAAAAAAAAAAAAATCTTTTCTGTGATCGCGTAAGATGGCCTCTACGAATCGACCACGTTCCTCTGACTTCGAAGACAGCGTGACAGGAGCACACCAACCAATTAACTACCGTGATTACTGGATGAAATGGGGGTGGGTTCGCGACATACTCACCCTATGGAGAAGGGAAGAAGGTACTCCATATCATGAATCGAATCTACCACCTAACCTTGGAGTACTTGACCCGCTCACCGGCGAACCCGTTCGCAACACCGTTTATACCCTTTTTGCAAGAATTTTTCGTCTTGAAGCTACCATTAACGGAACTAGAGAAGATATCCGACCTCTACCTCACACTGATAACCAACCAGGGTTAGTAGAAGAAGTTAAAGAGCTCCGAGATCGAGTGTTAACTTTAGAGAGCACGGTACACAATTTGCAAGCATCAGCAGTATCACCAACACCAGTAACATCACCAGCCTCAGCACCAACAGCACTAGTACCACCAACAACAACATCCGCATCACCAGCTTCGACATCTCATTCTGTACCTCGAGTATAATCATCGTTCTACATGACGTTCTACATCAATTATCTTCGTTCTTCATGGTGATTATGTAATCTTTAATGTTTTAGAGATTATACATCCTTGTTCCAACCGAAAATCATATGAGTTTAATATCATATTAATTCATTAAATCCATGACTACATCTGAAGAAAATATATACGTATATATGTTTTCATAAAGATAGTAATTAAAAATTCTTTTGTACAAACTGTTAATGGTAAAAATATTTTTAACGGATAGGTAATACCCGAGGAGTATTTAGATTTCTCATTAATAAGTTACACTGTACATTCTTCGGATTTGATTCAACGATCATTTACTATCCTATTTACAACCACCGATTTACGTATCCGTTCACCAAAGAATAACTATTTTCATTCAAATTCAATTTCATATTTGGATTTTGATCTATCAGAATCCAACAAGTGGCATAATGAAGAAATAATGGACACAATAAAAATTGATTAGAAATAGACTAATTAACAATATGAAATTTTGTTAAGAAACCACGCTAACAAGATCCTAGCTAACTGTTCCTAGCTAATTGTTAATTCCGTATTATATTTTATTTTATCGCAACTTATTTATCGCAGTTTATTTATCGCAATTTATATTCTAGCAATTTTATTTATCGTCATTTAATTTCTGTAATTATTTTACGCACTTTAAATATCGGGACACGTATACAAGGTTTTGACATATCATATCGACGCATTTATATATATTATTTGAAATAACCATAGACACTCTATATGCAGTAATGATCGAGTTCTCTATACAGGGTTGAGGTTGATTCTACAATAATATATATAATTTGAGTTGTGATCGAGTCTGAGACGTATACGGGTCACGACACGTATTAATTAATTCGAATATTGTATATTAAACTATATATGAATTATTGGACTGTTACTGTGGACTATCGACTGTGGACTAATAACATTGGACAATTAAAAGGAATTAAAATATTGATTATAACCTATGAAACTAAACATTCTTCAAGTTTGCCACTTGAATTCATCTTAAACTTCATTTGTATCTCGACGATTACAATTTACGTTCAAATCTTTCATGATTCTTGAAACCTCTCAATTAAGAAACAACTGAGAAGATGAACCAACCACACTTCATCTATGGAAGAAAAGATTGACGCATATAGTTATGCACCTGAAAACTCCTGGACCCTAAGTAAAAGTTTAACACGTGTCTGTGTTAGCTCCTTTGGCATTGTTATTACCGAAAATAACATTGCAACTTTTTTTTCAAATTAGCCAATTTTATCACAGCTTCAACAAATCAACTTCAACTTCCATTCGAATTAGCCTTATTATAACCTCGATATATAAGTTTGCCTGTCGTCATCGTTACCGGAGAACCGTTTATATTTCACCACATTAGCAGTAAAATTACCAGCAACTTCAATGAATTTGGACTTTCCGAAAAATCATTATATTCATTGAAACCCCATCTTGTATTCATCTATACCCTGTAACAATAATTGCCATACCAATTACCGGGAATCAGCAATCAGTATTTCGAATCTCGTAGCATTTCTACATCAATAGTTATATGTATATATATAACAATTATCTCCTAGGATTACGATCTTCAATTCTGAAATTTTGAAAAGGCACCCAGTTTACGAATCGATACTCTGAATGTTGGAAAAGCTCAGAAACGTTGAAACTGGAAAACGGATAAAGTTAACCATGAAGGAGACCAAGGACAAATACAAGGACCCCTATATTCAAAGAATCCAGATAATTCTGGATCCGTTGAAATCTTTAGAGAATATCTTGCTCTGAAGTCATGTTAAAATCTTGCGGAAAATCTTTCTCCATCAACCATCGAACTTAGAAATTCCAAAATATCATCATCAATATCTTCGATATTTCCGAGGATATTTTCATAAATATTCTCGTCCGAAATTATATACCTCCTCGTGCTTCCTGTGTATCATTATATTGGAAACATTCAATAGAAAATTTAGTACCGAAAAGCAGATTATGCGAAACTAGGAAGAAAGCCGTGGACAAATCACAAAGAATAAATTTGACTTCAAAGAATCCAAATAATTTAATGTCTGCTAAAGTCTTTAGTGAATATCTTGCTCCTTACTCTAAACCCTTGCAGATAATAGTTTCTATCATCCTCTGACCTTAGATATTCCGAGATATTATCGTATCTTTCATTATAAATATCCTCCATATTTCTGGAGATATTTTTATAAATATTCTTATCTGTAATCATTAATCTCTTCGTGCTATCAGTATTACATCATATAGAAACTGTTAGTTTCTATATTATGTAAACTTTTGAGCTTAAAATATGAATGTAATTGAAGTAATGTTGAGAACTGATGCATGAGTTAGTATAATATAATGACACTTGATCAACGTGATTATATTACAGTAAGTCATGCTGAGTTTCTAATGGAATGTGATGATTCACAGCACCATCATTATGTGCTATGTTACACAATTCTTTCATTCTACTTAACCTCTAAACATATCAAGAAAATATTTTCTTGATGGTTCTGTCTTTTCCGTAACTTCTAGTAATTTAACAAATTAAATCGTGCTATTACCTTTCCTTTCCGCTTAGAACATTAAGTTATGTTCATTCAAAATTTTATACGTACGAATTCGAGACGTCTTAATCGCTTTACTTCAGGTCGGGGAAAAAACTAAAACATGGAGCCTCGAAATACAAATTGGAGTATAAATCACAGCAAACAAGAAAGATCATAAACCGTGTATGTCTATGCGAATAACAAGATAAAGACACGGGAGGATCAGGAATACAATAATCCCTAGAGCGTAATAGAAGTAAACAGATTCTTCTGTTGGCAAATGAAAAAGAAGAATTATTGTTACAATGACCAGAATAATATTCAGAATTAGAACTGGATTGAGTATTTTCACAATCCTTAAGAGAATAGATTGAGGAAGAAAGTATATGAGTGATGAAAATAAAAGGAACGAAAGAGGTTGATTTATAGCAAAGCGATCGAGGCAGATGACCGCATTAAATTAAAGAGAATCCTAATTTTATTATCTACCGAAGAATCAAATCTTTTAGATTTTGAAGATTTTCTTTAAATTCCTTAAAATTACAGAATTCAACCAAGACAACGTCGAAAGTTAAGACGCACCTTATTCTCTAAATTCAAATGTTACTACATCAAAAGTAAGACAAATCTTAAATTTCTCATTTCGCTCTTTTGTGATAGCTTCATCCGTACTCTTTGAACAATCGAATTATTTTTATCCATATTACTCAATGATGATAAAACTCAATTTATCAATTCATATTCGTCATGAAGACATTTTTATTGTTAGCCATGATCACCTCACTCAAATTTCGGGACGAAATTTCTTTAACGGGTAGGTACTATGATGACCCGGGAATTTCTGACCAAATTTAAACTTAATCTTTATATGGTTTCAACATGATAAGCAAAGTCTGTAATGTTGAGTCTCAAAATTTTTGAACTGTTTTTATACAAGCATTTGACCTTGACTATTTTCGACAATTCACGAACAATTGTGTGTTAATAAATATGTATATATAAATTTATGTATATATAATAATTGGAGATAATAAGACATAAATAATTAGGTTGTTATTAATCTATAAATATAACACATGATCTCTGTACATATTTATTATTGGGTGTATGATAAAAATGTAAATGTTATACTATTAAACTAACCCTTCATTATAAATGTTAATATTAATATTTGTATTATTGAAATATATATAATATATGAAACTTAAAATGTACAAGTGTTGTTATTAATAATATTATAATCATTATTAATTCTAGTATTAATATTATTATTATTATTAGTTTCATTATTATTAATAATATTAATATTAATATTAAATATTGATGATTATATTATTATGTTATACGAATATAAATTTGATAAACGGATATAGATATATATACATAAAAACATATAACTTGATTTATCTTAACTATTATTTGTATTAATATCAAATATTAAAATTACCTTTATAAGTAACAATCATTATTAACATCATCAATAATAATATTGTTGTTATCATCTTATATTATTGTTATTAGTTATTAGTATTACTAATGATAGTAATTGTATAATTATTATTGTTATGTTTAAGATTTATATATAAATATAAATTATATATATACATAAGATATACAAATACAGGATATAAAAATAGATGTAGATATATACTTATACATATAAATTCGCGGCTATATATACCAATGTATAATAGGAAATTTGTATTAATATTATAAAGATAAGTATTATTATTATTATTATTAATATAATTATTAATTAGTAATATTAATTAAATATAAAATGGATAAATTAAAAGACATAGTCTACATGGATACAACTACTCTTATCCGATCCTTTATTTTTTTTTCAACCCTTTTATTCTTCTCGTGAACTTTTTTTGTCAACAATCACCAACCCTACAAACTCATTCCATCCCCTCATAATTCTTGACATAAAATCCATCTGAATTCTTCAAATCCTTTTACCAAGTATTAACCAAGATCGTGAATTAAGCTGAAGACAGAAAACTATATATATATATATATATATATATATATATATATATATATATATATATATATATATATATATATATATATATATATATATATATATATATATATATATATATATATATATTTCTCTTTTTCTTTTCACAGCTCGTGACCTCTGTTAGATACCATTAAATCAAAAACATGAATTCGAGCTCCATTTGAAAATCTATAAATGAGGTTTCGTTAAGAATCTTCAAAGTAATCTTTCTGCAAAATCTTGTATTCCAATTCTTCTTATCAAATTATAATTTCGTAGTCAAAGTTTCAAATTAAAAAGTCAACAGATTTGTTCTTGGAAAAATTAGAGTTTGTCTTGATGTTTCAAATTAAATTAATGATTCCAATAGCTTCTAGTATAGGATTACAAACTATTTTATGTTTTGAGTTTAGTCTAAAACGATCTCAGGATCAAAGTTAAATTTTTTTTTCCTTTCTATTAGCGACGAGCAGAACCCAGTTATTGAGGCTGTTTTTTTTTGTTTTTTTTATCTGATGTTTGTTAATTCAAAATAGCAATTATACGCTGTTAAGTTTTGTCACAAAATTATAAAAATCAAATCGTTAGGAGTACTTGAATGATCCTGGGTCGATTGATTTCAATGGAAGAGAAGATAAATAAGGGAAACAGAAAAAGATAGTTTAAATGATTTTGGGTTTGGGTTTAGACAGATATGATGAGTCAGCAGAATGGTTTGATGAGTATGCCGAGATTCGAGAGGTCGCGGGTTCAATCCTGGCTTGGGGCAAATGATATAGGTTCGTGAACCCGAGGCCAACCCTGCATTGTTCAATATAGTCATATGTATTTTTACTACAAAATACATTTGGTGAGTTTCATTTGCCTTTTTACCCTTTATATTTTTGGGCTGAGAATACATGCGCAACTTTTATAACTGTTTTACGAAATAGACATAAGTAATCGAAATTACGTTCTATGGTTGAATGATCGAAACTGAATATGCCCCTTTTTATTAAGTCTGGTAATCTAAGAATTAGGGAACAGACACCCTAATTGACGCGAACTCTAAAGATAGATCTATCGGGCCCAACAAGCCCCATCCAAAGTACCGGATGCTTTAGTACTTCGAAATTTATATCATGTCCGAAGGAGGATCCCGGAATGATGGGGATATTCATATATGCGTATTGTGAATGTCGATTACCAGGTGTTCAATCCATATGAATGATATTTTTGTCTCTATGCATGGGACGTATGTTTATGAGAAATGGAAATGTGAAATCTTGTGGTCTATTAAAATTATGAATTGATTATTTATGATAAACTAATGAACTCACCAACCTTTTGGTTGACACTTTATAGCATGTTTATTCTCAGGTACGAAAGAAATCTTCCGCTGTACCTTTACTCATTTTAGAGATATTACTTGGAGTCATTCATGACATATTTCAAAAGACGTTGCATTCGAGTCATTGAGTTCATCAAGATTATTATTAAGTCAATTATAGTTGGATATATTCTGAAATGGTATGCATGCCGTCAATTTTCGTTGTAAAGAAAGTTTGTCTTTTAAAATGGAATGCAATGTTTGTAAAATGTATCATATAGAGGTCAAATACCTCGCGATGTAATCAACAGTTGTGAATCATTTATAATTGATATGGACTTCGTCTGGATGGATTTGGACGGGTCTTGACAAGTGATATATGTGTTGTATACTAACGGTTGTTATGAACACCGATGGGAAATTCGAGTACCATTCCTTTTTACGATTGGTTAACCTTGGGCATTTATATATTGTTGTATATACATATATATTGACGTATTGTTGTGACGTAGCTAACCCTCCGGGTATAGCTTATTTGGCGTTGTTCACATCGTCGTTGGTGAACTTATATTTTGTTGATATCTTTAGCTTGTTGCTTAGAGATCATACGGTATGCTTAGTGTAGTTGCCTTATTCATGGATGCTTCGGTATGCGGTATTTGATATTTGTGTGGCGTGTCCATTTTATACATATATGTGTATGTAGTATATTATCACTCACTAAGCGTTAGCTTACCCTCTCGTTGTTTACATTTTTATAGATTTGCTTGGATGCGGTGGCTCGGGTAAGCGCGGGGACTAGTGGACTTGCGTAGTTGCTTTAGAGGCATGATTTTGGATTCGATTAGGATTGGGTAGCGTATCCCCAATCGCCATGCTCGGCTTTATTTTGTGTTAAAAATCATGTGGTTGAAAACTTGTATTTTGTACGAAAGTCGTAAAATGACCGATGTGGGCCCGGTCTCGTAAAACTCATTTTATTATTGGAACGTGTTAGTTTTAACTAATATAAAATGTTGTGAAAAGCGTTTTGTCTAATTGTGTCGGGAAACGGGCAAACATTTTCGTGTATTTGACTTTTTGGGACAGCAGCCTGTCCAGGGCATTCTGCGCGCCGCGCAAATGCTTGGCGCGCCGCCCCACCAGCTGAACACAGATTTTTTTTATTATTTTGATATTTAATCGCGGGTTGTTACATGAATTATCTGGATTCTTTGAATATAGGGTTTGGTCCTTGTATTTGTCCTCGATCTCCTTCATGGTTTGCTCAATCCGTTTTGCAGTATCAAATTTTCTATCGAGTGTTCCCAACACTCCATTCTTTTATCATCAAACTTTTGGCCGTTTAGACCATCTACAATTTTACTGTTTCCTCTGCATTTAATGCTACCATATCTGAATCATTGGTTATCAATCCTAGGTGTTTTCAAGAGAATTGTGTTTTTACATGATTAAACGCTGACATCTGATAATTTGTATGGCAATTCTCGTTACAAGGTGCGGATGAGTTCATGATAAGACTTCAATAGATAAATATAGTGATTTGTCGGAGAGATTTAAGCCAAGGAGCAACGAAGTTACTGGTACATCTGCTGGTGATGTGGTGGAATATAAAAGGTTCTCCGATAACAATAAAAGAGCACGCATATATATCAAGGTTATAATAAGCTTGTTTTGAATGAAAAATCGAAGTTGACTTGCTGGAGCTGTGACAAAATTGGCTAATTTGAAAAGGGATTGCAAGGTTATTTTTGGTAATAACAACTCCCAAAGGGTTAGCACAGATACGTTTTAAACATTTACTCAGGTTCCGAGTGTTTTTAGGTACATAACTATATGCATCAATCTTTTCTTTCGTAGATGAAGTGCGGTTGGTTCATCCTCTCGATTGAAGTGTTTTCAAGAATTATGAAATGTTTTAACACAGATTGGAATCGTCAATATACAAATGAGGTTTAAGATGAAATCAAGTTACAATGGATGTTTAAGATTAAATCAAGTGACAAACTTGAGGAATTATTTAACTGTAGTAGTTGTAATTTATTTACGATCTTTTAAGTCAAAATGTGTTGTAATTAATATTTCATACTCTTTTAATAATTTTTAATTGTCCATGATAGTAGTCTAATGGTCCAATAGTTCAACCAAAACTAGTATATTATAAGGATATAGTCATATAGGAACGGTTAGATAGGAACAGTCAGCTAGGATTTGGTTAGTATAGGTTTAAAATTTTACGTAGTTAATTAATTGGTTACTAATCAATTTTATTTTGTTCATTATTTTCTTCATTATGCCACTTGTCAAATCTTAGATTTTGATCGGTAGAAACTCGTATATGAAATTGAATTGGAATGAAAGTGGTTATTCTTTGGGGAACGGGTACGTATATGTGTGGATTTGAGCAGTATTGTTAATGACTGCTGAATATAAATTGAAGAATGTACAGTGTAACTTATTAATGTGAAATCTAAATATTCCTCGGGTATTACCTACCCTTTAAAATATTTTCACCATTAACAGTTTGTACAAAAGAATTTTTAATTACAATCTCTATGAAAACATATATACATATATATTTTCTTCAGATGTAATCATGAATTTAATGAGTTAATATGATATTAAACTCATATGATTTTCGGTTCGGACGAGCGGATGAATAAGATCGAGAATTTGAGATAGTATATAATCATGACGAGATATTCTGGAAATGAGAGAGAAAATGATATTACGAACAGGTTTGCCGGTAAGTGCTTCAGGTTCTTCGTCAAGAGGTGAATTCGGTTGGTGGAAAGGATCGACTTATTTTCGTCTTCATTGATTTAGTCAACTATGAACCCATTCCCAATACATCCAGAATTGATGATGGCTAACTGGTTGATCCATTCTGGTTACACTGCTTTCGGAGCTCGAGTAGAAATCCATATCGGAATGGTTGTCGGAATCCAAGGAACTTGAACTAGTGGCGAGTTCCATTTCGTACGACTGAGTAAAGGGTTTTTCGATATGAAATGATTTTCGGCTATTGGATGGTATTCTAATTACATAGAATATCTATATATATATATATATATATATATATATATATATATATATATATATATATATATATATATATATATATATATATATATATATATATATATATATATATATATATATATATATATATATATATATATAGAACAAAAGATTTCGTAGATTACGGAGGAATTTACGTAATATGTCAGACAAAGTTTACAGTAACAGATATGCTAAGATATGAATTAGGAAATACGCTAAGATATGAATTTTGTCTACACACTATTCATGCAATCAATGCAGTAAGATGTGTTTAGACTAAGAATGATAAGCAGGTAATTTTTGACAAGAAATGATAAGCAAAACTTTTGACATGCAGCTAAGGTCGAAGTCCAGACTCATTAATGCATCCTAACAACTACTAGTTAGACACACTAATGCAAGACCTGGTTCGCTAAGACCACTGCTCTGATACCAACTGCAGTGACCCGTCCTAATCCATCTGGATGAATACATTACATTTGGTTACATCGCGAGGTACTTGACCTCTATATGATACATTTTACAAACATTGCATTCGTTTTTAAAAGACAAACTTTCATTACATCGAAAGTTGACGGCATGCATACCATTTCATAATATATCCAACTATAATTGACTTAATAATAATCTTGATGAACTCGATGACTCGAATGCAACTTCTTTTGAAATATGTCATGAATGACTCCAAGTAATATCCTTAAGATGAGCTAATGCACAGCGGAAGATTTCTTTAATACCTGAGAATAAACATGCTTTAAAGTGTCAAACAAAAGGTTGGTGAGTTCATTAGTTTATCATAATCATTTATTTTCATCATTTTAATAGACCACAAGAATTTCATTTCCAGTTCTCATAAATATACGTCCCATGCATAGAGACAAAATCATTCATATGGTGAACACCTGGTAACTGACATTCACAAGATGCATATAAGAATATCCCCTATCATTCCGGGAAATCTTTCGGACATGATAAAACAACATCGAAGTACTAAAGCATCCGGTACTTTGGATGGGGTTCGTTAGGCCAAATAGATCTATCTTTAGGATTCGCGTCAATTAGGCGTGCACTAATTCTCAAAATTAGTGATGTTCCCTAATTCTTAGGCTACCAAGCAAAAAGGGGCATACTCGGCTTCGATTATTCAATCATATAATGTAGTTTTGATTACTTGTGTCTATATCGTAAAACATTTATAAAAATTGCGCATATATTCTCAGCCCAAAAATATAAAGGGTAAAAAGGCAAATGAAACTCACGATATAATATTTTGTAGTAAAAATATTCATACGACGATACTTGAACAATGCAGGGTTGGCCTCGGATTCACGAACCTATATCAATTATATATATGTGTATTAACACATAATATTAATCAACTAAGTTTATAAATTTTATAATGTATTATGATTAATATCCATATATATAATTATATTACTCTTTATAATTTGTTATAATACTTGTATGATATATATACATTAATAAATGTTATATTAATACAATTAATATTATATTAGTTAATATATTAAAGATCCAATATTAGTGTACTTATGATATATTTTTATATAAATGTCATTTATTTGTTAAAACAATAATAATCATAATAAAATAATAAAAATAATGATAAAAATAATAATGATAATAAAAATACTCATTATATTAATAGAAATAAAAATAAAAATGTTATATGTCGTTAATAATATTATAAATCTTTGTAATAGTAATAATATCAATAAGCCTAATAATAATAATAATAATAATAATAATAATAATAATAATAATAATAATAATAATAATAATAATAATAATAATAATAATAATTATAATAATATTAGTAATAATATTACTACAATTTATATCTATAAATTTCATATCTATATGTTGTTTATTGAAAACAATAATGTTAATAATACTAATTTTTAATATTAATATTGATGTTGATAATAATAATGAAAATAATAATTATTATATTCCAACTTGTAACTAGATATAATATATTGCAATTTATTACAATTTACCAATTATGTAATATATTGAATCTTTAATATTTATTACTTATATATATTACAATATATAATATTACAAAATTATAATTCCAAATACCATGTATATATATACACACATATCCATTTACAATTAATTGTTCGTGAATCGTCGGAAACAGTCGAAGGTCAATTGAATATATATGAAACAGTTCAAAAATTTTGTGACTCAACATTATAAACTTTGCTTATCGTGTCAGAATCATATAAAGATTAGGTTTAAATTTGGTCGGAATTTTCTGGGTCGTCACAAATGAAAGGTTTCCATTAATCCATATATTAATGATTAGTTAATACTGATTAACTAATAAAATAAATTGGTACTTAATCCATATAAATACCTACATAATGGTATTAAGTACTAAGGAAGTTAGTGGACGGACTGAATGTGTGTCAAATGGGATCCAAGTTCCAACATCTCCCACTCGCACACAAACTGACTTAATATACTCATTATATCTTGAGAGAACAAATGTGAAATTTGCAAATAGTTCATACTAGAAAAATAGGTCGTGCGATCGGCATACGTTGAGAGCACACATGTTATATATCTATTAGGAATATATAGCGCCTCAAAAACAAAATGAAAAGAGTAGATTTAGTATGCAATATCCTAGATCATTAATCACATTAATAACTCACATGACCTCAGTTTTGCTCATAAAACCATATTGTATTCCCAATTATCATTCATCACTAAAACTTGTCCCTACGACATGATAATTGGTCAGCCGGTGAATACAAATCAATGTGAACTTCAAATGATCTTCCTTTCTCCTAGAATCCTTTGGCCTTAACCCAGCTTGCTTTTCTAAGAACGTCCTTCCAGGTCGAATCACTCATAACCCTTAAGCAACGCCTTAAAATAGCAAACATCAAACTAATCCTCAAGAGTTAAGAAAAAGTCGTAAGGATATTAATTGAGGTTACTATACCTTAAGGGACTCACATAACATAGAAGTAGAGATTGTTTCTCCTATTTCCTTTATTGGTCGTCTTGATCACATGTGGGAAAAATAAAGCTCAATACAATCTTAAAATCTACGCAACCCTTGAGACTTGACATGTCACATAAACGTATCTCTCTAGGCATCGATTTCTCAAATGATTTGCAACCATTTCATTCGTAGATATGTATTACATATTTATAAAACTCTTGAAACCATGTCTCTAAGTAATGTTTCATTTTACAACTATGTGCTTGACTTACAATCGACCTTGGAATCATTTTCATAAACTACAAAGTACTAACTGTTTGAGTAGACTATTACTCAATCGATAACTTTGTTATAAACTCCAAGTTTCTCAAAATATTGGTTAAGCTACACAACTTATTGAACCTTAGTTGACATTAAAAAATCATCCTCCATTGTAAATAAGGCTTCATATGACTAATACTTGTTACTCCATGAGATAACAACCTAGTCAATATCTGTATAACCGTTTGTTTGCAAATCATTGTCGTCAATAAACAATAAGCTAACATTACTACCTAGATACCTTAGTATCCTTTTCGTGGTTTTTTAATTGCTTTCCATTCTAAATGAAAAAGAATCAACTTTGTACATTTCATAACGTACAAAGGATTTTCAACCTTATTCGCATAAACAACAAACTTCATATGCTCATTTCATATTGGAGTCTAAGGACAAAAAGATATGCTCAATATTCACCAAAATATTGTCAGTGAGATTAATTAACATGTTCAAGGATCTTTTTAATATAAGCTTTTGTGAAAAAGATATTAACTTCCTTGAACAATCTCTTGAAATTCTAATATCATGAATATATAAAAATTCTCCCACAATAACATTCTTCTATTCTACTATTGATTCAAGCCACAAAAATATCATCAACATATAATGATAAAATAAACATTTAGACCTCTTAGTGCATACTCATGATCCTTATTGATCATAATGAAATCATTCGATATTATTACATTGTGAAAGTACATATACCATTTCTCAAAGACTGTTTGAGGCCATAAATTAATTCAAAAAATCTACAAACCATATGTTTGTGACTGTTGTTGAAGAAATCTACACATTGATTTCTTGCTACAGTTCTTCATTGAGATGTTAAGACTATTTATAATGATATAATCTAATTCAAGGTCAATTGTTTTTCATTATGGCCAGAATCAACCTAACTTGGTGAAATTATAACAAGATAAGAGGTTCTACAAAGTAAACTTTTCTTGTTTTTTGTGGCCTTCTGCCATATGTTGACCTTAATCTTGGTATCTCATAAGCTCTCACTCAAATCATAATTACTCTCATTCGCAATAGTTTGAGGAATCGTGCATAGATAAACAAATTCTCTAGCATAATTCCTCAAATTTCTCCCACTTAAATGAGATAATTATGTGGAATCAAATAAAGACGAATCTTTATTTGTATCTAGAGATTTTGGAAACTCATTTCCAAGAAAGTTATATTTCAAGTTTTAATTTGAGTTAGACTCCCACTGACGTGTTCACGTATGAACATATAACCTCTTGATTGTTAACGAACTTGGTGAAAACGGATTTCCACCTCTTGGACATATTTTCCAAAATTTATTTGATGAATATAATATATACGTTTCACAACCTTAATGTCCCATGACATTGTATTTTTGGTCATAATCTTTCCATAACTTATATGGTGTGAAAGTTACTAATTTTCAAGGACATTCAATTAGGTACGATTGTGGGATTTCACATTACCTCATCATAGCTCTAACCAATTCAACTTTCCAAAACATCGTTTTGATGTGAAGTTATTGGAATAAAGAAATGACGTTTGAATACTTTTAGCATCACATAATGCTATGAACTAATCACAAGATATTCACATTCTCGATTGGACCTTTATACAGAGTATATGTTATTAATAAATTTTTTTGCTTAAGTTAATTCTCAACAAAATTTACATAATTTTGAAATTTAATCCAACGCTTTGGATTTTCGATAAATCAACTAACACGAGAAAATTATTAACAATATGTCATTTGTCTTTCTATAACATTCTTAAGACCACATAATTCAAATGAGTCAAGTGCAATGGAATAAACAATTTAGTTTACTTTCTACATGATTTTTCGTAGTTATTTCCTTGGCGATACTTAAAAGTGCACATTGTCCCTTTATCGGTATCTAGCCAGTAAAAAATGGTAGACTAAGCTAGAAGTATTGTTAGTCAATATGACTAAACTAGCATGACATACTTACTTCATTCAAACATATTGAAGTTGTAAGTGAGGAAATTTTATTTAGTTATCACTTAGATAACGATAAATCTTTTAGAATAAAACTAATATTATATGAGTTCATTCTTAAAAAGAATTCAACCGCATTTCACGAAATCAATAATGAACATATCACATAGATATTTATTTTGATGAACAATCATGTAAGGATCTAAATTTGATCATCATCCAAGACTAACTTGTATGAACTGTTCTTTACAACTCCATCTAAATAGTTATTTCTCACATACATCCACTTCACTTAAAAAAGTGAAATTCATCAAAACTCTACAAAAATTTCATTATCATTTAATAAATGATTTCCCATGTGCAAACCTACTATCCACAGAGGACAAGATGCAAACACAAAGTTTAGCAACCATGGTAACCATATACAATCCACAACGAAACTTGATGTTTTCATTATAAGTAAGGTGCAACGTCATATGCTCCAAACTTTGAGGTAAGAAAATAATTAAATCTTGAACCAATGTTCATGCGTAAGACTTTAATCATTGTATATTAACCGATATTGGCGATATATTTATTTCAACGATAATAAGATGCTAAAGTCAAAAAATTACTCAACAACACGATGTGAGTGACAGTTTAACTTGTGTAAAGTGTCGCACACTTTACACTCCCACTTAATTAGGGATTTATTTTCTTTCTCATTACATTTCTTAAATACGGTAAGAGCATCTTGAGCCTCTTGCTCTTCCAAACGCATTGGGTATTCATGCTTCTCAATTTTCAGAAATTGTTTATATTTAACTTTAAATCCTCATTAAGTTAAATAATGTTATTGGATGTGAAAGCCATGATAGAACACAAAGTTCAGTTAGACCAATGTTTAATATATAAACAATTATGCAAGACTAATTAATATTCATCCATATATACAAAATACTTTGTCAATTATATAATCATGCGAAATAATAGTTCACGGTAGGTCATGAAGAAAAAGTTCACTATGTTCCCAATTATCGCCCACAAAGTCAACCATGAAACTACAATTAACATAATCAATCATGCAAAGTTATCTAATTATAGCACATATGCTAAGTTCATAAAGGTTTTAATTTCGCTAAGAAAATTACTTTTAAACGTAAAGAAAGTTTAATTATTACACTTAGTAATGATTCATGTGTACAATATTTCACTAAGAAATATAAAATAAACTTGGTCCTTGTATAAACTTTTCTTTCTTTTCCTCAATAATTTCTATAACAAATATAGAATTACAAAAGCATTATAATCGGATACATAACCTCACTTCATGTTAAAACAAAAATAACATGAATCGATTTTAAAATAAACAAACCAAATCGTGGAAATGTTTATTTATACCAACAAATGGTTAATATATTCAATATTTCACATAGAAATAGCTATTCCAAACTATAGAAGGTATAACATTTACTTTCAATCAAAAAAAAACGTTTACAATAATTATTGCTAAAATAATTAATTGTTATGATTACAATTTCATTACGAAAGTACAAACTTAAGAGAAAGATATTTATAATCATTACAAAAATGATTAACCAAAATTTTCTTTAATATAATATCTATAACATATATAGAATAAAGAAATGTTAACAATTATTACAAACATAATATTAATGGACAAACATAAATCTGTAAACTATTTCAAGTTCGTTTAATAATTCACCACATATATACTTTAGTTATTACAAAAATAACTGTTTGACTATGTCTTTCAAAAGATAAGAACCACAAAACTACACTTATAGCGTATTTATTTTGATTTATAATATAATCGTGAATTAAATCAATTGTAACTAGTCGGGACACGAAAAGATTCAATTAATGCCACACTCAAAATATTATAATAATTACATGATAACTAATCATGAATTCCATTGATAGTGTAGTTATGTATATTTAATACGAGAGTTACAAAAACTCATTTAATATTCATAATTATAATAACTTATGAAAATAACCATTCTTTAATATGAATATGTGAGAAGTTACAAAACTCAATAGTCTTTTTTAGTAGAAACTTAATTTCATTATAACTATTCCGAGATATAAAACAATTCATCTCATGCCACACCAATCATATTAGTTAATTTCCATTTCACATTTTTCATATCAAAAACACATTTTATATAAATATTCGCCTTTAAGAAAAATAATCATTTCCATAATTACGAAATACATTTGTAAATTTTCTAAAGGAAATAAAGAGGCAAATTTATCATTAATGAATCATTTTTCATACTAATCATTATGAATGCAGTAACTAATTTTAGGCACTACCTATTTACATTATTATGTTCATAGTCACACCAATTAGATTAATATTAATATTAATCATATAAAGGTACATTTTCACTAGCATTCTATGTATTAAATCAAATGTAATGACTCTTCATTACAATATATCATAATCATAGTATGAATTCATAATATAAGTAAACGCATAGATAGATGCCTAAAAAGGAACAGTTTCTAAACTTTTAAATAAATAAAAACATGCACTATTACTATCCATGGTTAATAGATAGAAAAATAAAATCATATACTCATGTGATTTCATATCTTCATAAACCTTTATAAATAAAGAGTGTAGTGACCCGAACTTTTCCGAACCTTTCTATGATTATATGTTTAATGAAAACTATATTTACATGATTAAATGTTTCCAACATGTTAAGCAATCAAACTTGTTAAGACTTGGTTAATTGAAAAGGAAATTTTGTAAACGTCTGATTACCCAGTTTGACCAATGATTCACGAACGCTATAAGTTGTATATGACATGATGATACATAAATGAATAAATATATATGTTTAACATGATATAATGATCATCAAGTATCTCATTAAAAATAGTAACAATAAGTTATATACTTAAAAAGGAGACTATTGACGTATGAAACTCGAAACGATACATATAACGATTATCGTTATAACCACGTCTTACTAAATATATATGAAGCATATTAATACATTGTTATATTATATATAACATGATAATATGATAATTAAATATATCATTAAGTGTATTAACAATGAACTACATAAGTAAAAACAAGACTACTAACTTAAGGATTTCGAAACGAGACATATATGTAACGATTATCGTTGTAACGACATTTAAATGTATATATCATATTAAGATATATTAATATATCATAATATCATGATAATATAATAATTTAAAATCTCATTTGATATTATAAACTTTGGGATAATAACATTTAACAAGATCGTTAACCTAAAGGTCTCAAAACAACACTTACATGTAACGACTAACGATGACTTAACAACTCAGTTAAAATGTATATACATGTAGTGTTTTAATATGTATTCATACACTTTTGAAAGACTTCAAGACACTTATCAAAATACTTTCACTTAACAAAAATGCTTACAATTACATTCTCGTTCAGTTTCATCAACAATTCTACTCGTATGCACCCGTATTCGTACTCGTACAATACACAGCTTTTAGATGAATATACTATTGGTATATACACTCTAATGATCAGCTCTTAGCAGTCCATGTGAGTCACCTAACACATGTGGGAACCATCATTTGGCAACTAGCATGAAATATCTCATAAAATTACAAAAATATGAGTAATCATTCATGACTTATTTACATGAAAACAAAATTACATATTCTTTATATCTAATATATACACCAACGATCAAAAACACCTACAAACACTTTCATTCTTCAATTTTCTTCATCTAATTGATCTCTCTCAAGTTCTAACTTCAAGTTCTAAGTGTTCTTCATAAATTCTACTAGTTCTAGTTACATAAAATCAAGAATACTTTCAAGTTTGGTAGCTCACTTCCAATCTTGTAAGGTGATCATCCAACCTCAAGAAATCTTTGTTTCTTACAGTAGATTATCATTCTAATACAAGGTAATAATCATATTCAAACTTTGGTTCAATTTCTATAACTATAACAATCTTATTTCAAGTGATGATCTTACCTGAACTTGTTTTTGTGTCATGATTATGCTTCAAGAACTTCGAGCCATCCAAGGATCCGTTGAAGCTAGATCCATTTTTATCTTTTCCAGTAGGTTTATCCAAGGAAATTAAGGTAGTAATGATGTTCATAACATCATTCGATTCATACATAAAAAGCTATCATATTTGAAGTGGTAAACTAGTAATCACTAGAACACAGTTTAGTTAATTCTAAACTTATTCGCAAATAAAGTTAATCCTTATAAATACACTTTTAAAATCAACTATACACATGATCTATATCTATATGATATTCTAACTTAATGATTTAAAACCCGGAAACACGATAAACACCATAAAACCGGATTTACGCCGTCGTAGTTACAACCGGGGGCTGTTTTGGTTTGAATAATTAAAAACTATGAAAAACTTTGATTTAAAAGCTATACTTCTGGGAAAATGATTTTTCTTATGAACATGAAACCATATCCAAAAATCATGGTTAAACTCAAAGTGAAAGTATGTTTTTCAAAACAGTCATCAAGATGTCGTTCTTTCGATGGAAATGACTACCTCTTTCAAAAACGACTTGTAACTTGTATTTCCGACTATAAACCTATACCTTTTCTGTTTAGTTTCATAAATTCAAGTTCAATACGAAACCATGGCTGCTTAAATCACTCAAAACGGATTAGAAACGAAGAAATGGCGAGCAAAACAAAATTGGTAAAAACTACTCATTTTAGCTACGTGAAAATTGGTAACAAATCTATTCCAACCATAACTTAATCAACTTGTATTGTATATTATGTAATCTTGAGATACCATAGACACGTATACAATGTTTCAACCTATCATGTCGACACATCTATATATATTTCGGAACAACCATAGACACTCTATATGTGAATGTTGGAGTTAGCTATACAGGGTTGAGGTTGATTCCAAAATATATATAGTTTGAGTTGTGATCAATACTGAGATATTTATACACTGGGTCGAGGATTGATTCAAGATAATATATATATCAATTTATTTCTGTACATCTAACTGTGGACAACTAGTTGTAGGTTACTAACGAGGACAGCTGACTTAATAAACTTAAAACATCAAAATGTATTAAAAGTGTTGTAAATATATTTTGAACATACTTTGATATATATGTACATATTTGTTATAGGTTCGTGAATCGACCAGTGGCCAAGTCTTACTTCCCGACGAAGTAAAAAATCTGTGAAAGTGAGTTATAGTCCCACTTTTAAAATCTAATATTTTTGGGATGAGAATACATGCAGGTTTTATAAATGATTTACAAAATAGACACAAGTACGTGAAACTACATTCTATGGTTGAATTATTGAAATCGAATATGCCCCTTTTTATTAAGTCTGATAATCTAAGAATTAGAGAACAGACACCCTAATTGACACGAATCTTAAGATAGATCTATTGGGCCTAACAAACCCCATCCAAAGTACCGGATACTTTAGTACTTCGAAATTTATATCATATACGAAGGGTGTCCCGGAATGATGGGGATATTCTTAAATATGCATCTTGTTAATGTCGGTTACCAGGTGTTCACCATATGAATGATTTTTATCTCTATGTATGGGATGTGTATTGAAATATGAAATCTTGTGGTCTATTATTATGATTTGATAATATATAGGTTAAACCTATAACTCACCAACATTTTTGTTGACGTTTTAAGCATGTTTATTCTCAGGTGATTATTAAGAGCTTCCGCTGTCGCATACTTAAATAAGGACGATATTTGGAGTCCATGCTTGTATGATATTGCGTGAAAACTGCATTCAAGAAACTTATTTGGTTGTAACATATTTGTATTGTAAACCATTATGTAATGGTCGCGTGTAAACAGGATATTTTAGATTATCATTATTTGATAATCTACGTAAAGCTTTTTAAACCTTTATTGATGAAATAAAGGTTATGGTTTGTTTTAAAATGAATGCAGTCTTTGAAAAACGTCTCATATAGAGGTCAAAACCTCGCAACGAAATCAATTAATATGGAACGTTTTTAATCAATAAGAACGGGACATTTCAGTTGGTATCAGAGCGTTGGTCTTAGAGAACCAGAAAATTTGCATTAGTGTGTCTTATCGAGTTTGTTAGGATGTATTAGTGAGTCTGAACTTCGACCGTGTTTTCTTTAAAAATGATTGCTTAACATTTTTGTTGAAACTATATATTTTTAACATGTGAATATTATGTGATATATATTAATCTCTTAACGTGTTTGATATTATGTGATAGATGTCTACCTTTAGAACAAGTCCCATTGACTCACCTAATAATAATGAAGAGTCAAATGTAAATTGGAATGATTCGTGGACTGATTCACAAGTTCCCGAAGAGGAACCGAAAGAAGAGTCAGAACCGGAAGAAGAATCGGAACCGGAAGAAGAATCGGAACCAGAAGAAGAAATAGAACCAGTGGGGGAAATAATAAAACGGTTAAGTAGAAGAAAATCCTCAACCAACCGACCAAAGTTAATTATGGTCAATGGTGTTTTCGCCAAGGAAGCAAAGTATTGGGAGGATTACCAATTCTTCGATGAATCGGATCCCGACAAGAATTCCGATGATGTTATAGAAATTACCCCAACACAAATTAATAAGGCAAAAGAGAACAATAAGGGAAAGGGCATAAAAATAGAGAAATTTGATTCCAAACACGATGAACTTTATATGTATCGTAAACACCCGTATTTCTTAAGTTGTGACAATAACCCGGGAACCTCTAAACCACCAGGTTTTTCTAAACCAATGTGGAAAACGACGGCTCGTATTAGGGGAACATCATATATCCCTAGAAACTTGGCAAAACGAACCAAAACCGAAGAAGAAGAAACGAGCGAGTCGGAATAAGATAGTTGTATTCGTGTGGTGTAATATATGTAATATAGTGTGCTTATGCTTTATGATATATGTAAAAATTGATTGTATTAATAAGTGTTTTTTTATGAATCTAACTCTTGTCTATTTTACAGTATAAAAACACAAAATGGATAGACAACCCAATATTTTAAGAGACCTACCCTGAGACATGATTGATGAAATCTTGTCTAGAGTCGGTCAGAATTCCTCGGCACAACTATTTAAGGCGAGATCAGTTTGTAAGACATTCGAAGAACATTCCAAGAATGCCTTGATTTATAAAAGGCTTTCGTTCGAAAGATGGGGGATATCACATTGGGAAATCCATAAGTTACGATGTGTTTACTTTGACGCATATATTGCGGGGAACCCAAATGCTATTTTACGCAACGGGTTAAGAAATTATTTTGACTCAATATATCCGAATATAGGACTTCGTGATTTAGAAAAAGCGGCTAACATGCAACATAAAGAAGCATGTTATGCTTACAGGTTAGTAATGTTCGCTTCTCACCAAAGTGAGAACAAGAACATCGGGCTACAACTTTTAAACAAAACATTCCCACAAGTGACGGAGTCGGTAATTAGGGTAAGAAATGAGGTTTTTAGATTGTTACAGGACTGTTGGACATTACGTAACCCTCATCCCTTTGACGATGTTACAACACGCTGTCTTATCAACGGCTATAACGGTTATGTTCCACAAGACCAAGGATGGGAAGTAGTCCTAGTAAAACTAGAATGCATGACTTGTTTCTGGACGTATAAATTACGTGTCTTTATTGCCTTTGCTGAATGACTTGTGTACTAGCTAGAATTATCATCACAACCATCTTGTATCAAATTTATTGTGTGCTATATTGCATGCTATATGTAAAATAAGCGGTATTGTAAGTTTGTAAAATATTGTGTAAAAGTTTGAACGCGAAATATTATTATAATCAGTTTTTCATATAGAATTGTAGTAGTTGAATTGTATATTAGCTACTAAGTATGAACTTAACGGGTAGGTACTACCCGAATTTAAACTTATAAAACGCTAATATGAAGAAAAATCTTTTATAAATGAGTTCATATTATGCTACGAGATACTATTGACTACTCTTAATATTCTGTATGATTAACTTGTTTCATTTGACTATTTTGAAGGAAATGGCACCAACTACTCGACACATCTTGAATATGAGCGAAGAGGAATTTCGTGCCTTTCTTGCTTCAAACATAGCCGTAGTACAGGCTGCGCTACATACCAACAATAACCTTGGATCTAGCAGCACAGGAAATCGTGTATGATGCACCTACAAAGAATTCACTGCCTGCAAACCTTTGGAATTTGATGGAACCGAAGGACCGATCGGATTGAAACGGTGGACCGAGAAGGTCGAATCGTTGTTTGCCATAAGTAAGTGTACTAAAGAGGACAAAGTGAAGTACGCTACGCATACCTTCACAGGTTCTGCATTAACATGGTGGAATACCTATCTAGAGCAAGTGGGACAAGATGATGCTTACGCACTACCGTGGTCAGCATTCAAGCACTTGATGAAGGAGAAGTACCCTCCCAGAACCGAGGTCAATAAGCTCAAGACAGAACTTAGATGGTTACGAACCCAAGGATTTGATATTACCACGTACGAAAGACGATTCACAGAATTATGCCTATTGTGTCCGGGAGCGTTCGAAGATGAGGAAGAGAAGATCGACGCGTTTGTGAAAGGATTACCGGAAGAAAGAATTAAAGAACAGACTGCTGAAGAGGCCAATGTGAAGCAAGTCAAAAGAAAGTGGGAGGAAAACGGTGATAAGAATCACCAATACAACAACAACAGCAATTACAACAATAATCACAACAACTATCTCAACAATCGCAACATCAATCGCAACTACAACAAACGGCCCAACAACAACAACAACAACAACAACAACAACAACAACAACAACAACAACAGCAACTACAACAACCATCCCAACAACAATAATAACCGCAACAACAACAACAATCAGAAGCAGCTATGCCAAAGGTGTGAAAAGTATCACTCGGGGTTCTGCACCAAATTTTGCAACAAGTGTAAAAGAAATGGTCATAGCACGGCGAAGTGTGAGGTCTACGGACCAGGGGTTAACAGAACAAAAGGAACAAATGGTGTCAGAATGAGTAATGGCGGAGCAAGTAGTGTCGGAGCAAGTTATGCCAATGTAGTTTGTTATAAATGTGGAAAACCGGGCCACATTATTAGAAACTGCCCAAACCAGGAGAACACGAATGGACCAGGCCGTGGAAGAGTTTTCAATATTAATGCGGCAGAGGCACAGGAAGACCCGGAGCTTGTTACGAGTATATTTCTTATTGACAATAAATCTTCTTACGTTTTATTTGATTCGGGTGCGGATAGAAGCTACATGAGTAGAGATTTTTGTGCTAAATTAAGTTGTCCATTTACGTCGTTGGATAGTAAATTTTTACTCGAATTAGCAAACGGTAAATTAATTTCAGCAGATTATATATGCCGGAATCGAGAAATTAAACTGGGTAGCGAAATATTTAAGATTGATTTGATACCAGTAGAGTTAGGCAGTTTTGATGTAATAGTTGGCATGGACTGGCTGAAGAAGGTGAAAGCAGAGATCGTATGTTATAAAAATGCAATTCGCATTGTACGAGAAGAAGGAGAACCCTTAATGGTGTACGGAGAAAAGGGCAACACGAAGCTACATCTTATTAGTAATTTGAAGGCACAAAAACTAATAAGAAAAGGTTGCTATGCTGTGCTAGCACATGTCGAGAAAGTAAAAACTGAAGAAAAGAGCATCAATGATGTTTTTGTCGCAAAAGAATTTCCCGATGTATTTCCGAAAGAATTACCGGGACTACCTCCACATCGATCTGTTGAATTTCAAATAGATCTTGTACCAGGAGCTGCACCAATAGCTCGTGCTCCTTACAGACTCGCATTCAGCGAGATGAAAGAACTGCAAAGCCAACTGCAAGAACTATTAGAACGTGGTTTCATTCGACCAAGCACATCACCATGGAGAGCTTCTATTTTGTTTGTCAAGAAGAAAGATGGTACATTTAGGTTGTGTATTGACTACAGAGAGTTGAACAAACTTACCATCAAAAACCGTTATCCACTGCCGAGAATTGACGACTTATTTGATCAACTACAAGGCTCATCGGTTTATTCGAAGATTGATTTACTTTCTGGATATCATCAAATGCGAGTAAAGGAGGATGATATTCCAAAAACTGCTTTTAGGACGCGTTATGGTCATTACGAGTTTATGGTTATGCCGTTTGGATTGACTAACGCACCAGCTATGTTCATGGACCTTATGAACCGAGTGTGTGGGCCATATATTGACAAGTTTGTCATTGTTTTTATCGATGACATACTTATTTACTCAAAGAATGATCAAGAGCACGAAGAACATTTGAGAAAAGTGCTAGAAGTATTGAGGAAAGAAAACCTGTACGCTAAGTTTTCAAAGTGTGCATTTTGGTTGGAAGAAGTTCAATTCCTCGGTCACATAGTGAACAAAGAAGGTATCCAGGTGGACCCGGCAAAGATCGAAACCGTTGAAAAGTGGGAAACCCCAAAAACTCCGAAGCATATACGTCAATTTTTAGGATTGGCTGGTTACTACAGAAGATTCATCCAAGATTTCTCCAAAATAGCAAAACCCTTGACTGCATTAACGCATAAAGGGAAGAAATTTGAATGGAAGGATGAACAAGAGAAGGCGTTTCAGTTATTGAAGAAAAAGCTAACTACGGCACCTATATTGTCATTGCCTGAAGGGAATGATGATTTTGTGATATATTGTGATGCCTCAAAGCAAGGTCTCGGTTGTGTATTAATGCAACGAACGAAGGTAATTAATTATGCGTCTAGACAGTTGAAGATTTACGAGCAAAATTATACGACGCATGATTTGGAATTAGGCGCGATTGTTTTTGCATTAAAGACTTGGAGGCACTACTTATATGGGGTCAAAAGTATTATATATACCGACCACAAAAGTCTTCAACACATATTTTATCAGAAACAACTGAACATGAGGCAGCGTAGGTGGATTGAATTGTTGAATGATTACGACTTTGAGATTCGTTACCACCCGGGGAAGGCAAATGTGGTAGCCGACTCCTTGAGTAGAAAGGACAGAGAACCCATTCGAGTAAAATCTATGAATATAATGATTCACAATAACCTTACTACTCAAATAAAGGAGGCGCAACAAGGAGTTTTAAAAGAGGGAAATTTAAAGAATGAAATACCCAAAGGATCGGAGAAGCATCTTAATATTCGGGAAGATGGAACCCGGTATAGGGCTGAAAGGATTTGGGTACCAAAATTTGGAGATATGAGAGAAATGGTACTTAGAGAAGCTCATAAAACCAGATACTCAATACATCCTAGAACGGGGAAGATGTACAAGGATCTCAAGAAACATTTTTGGTGGCCAGGTATGAAAGCCGATGTTGCTAAATACGTAGGGGAATGTTTGACTTGTTCTAAGGTCAAAGTGGAGCATCAGAAACCATCAGGTCTACTTCAACAACCCGAAATCCCGGAATGGAAATGGGAAAACATTACCATGGATTTCATCACTAAATTGCCAAGGACTGCAAGTGGTTCTGATACTATCTGGGTAATAGTTGATTGTCTCACCAAATCAGCACACTTCCTGCCAATAATAGAAGATGACAAGATGGAGAAGTTAGCACGACTGTATTTGAAGGAAGTCGTCTCCAGACATGAAATACCAATCTCTATTATCTCTGATAGGGATGGCAGATTTATTTCAAGATTCTGGCAGACATTACAGCAAGCATTAGGAACTCGTCTAGACATGAGTACCTCATATCATCCACAAACTGATGGGCAGAGTGAAAGGATGATACAAATGCTTGAAGACATGCTACGAGCATGTGTTATTGATTTCGGAAATAGTTGGGATCGACATCTACCGTTAGCAGAATTTTCCTACAACAATAGCTACCATTCAAGCATTGAGATGGCTCCGTTTGAAGCACTTTATGGTAGAAAATATAGGTCTCCGATTTGTTGGAGTGAAGTGGGGGATAGACAGATTATGAGTCCGGAGATAATACAAGAAACTACTGAGAAGATCATTCAAATTCAACAACGGTTGAAAACCGCCCAAAGTCGACAAAAGAGATACGCCGACATTAAAAGAAAAGATATAGAATTTGAAATTGGAGAGATGGTCATGCTTAAGGTTGCACCTTGGAAAGGTGTTGTTCGATTTGGTAAACGAGGGAAATTAAATCCAAGGTATATTGGACCATTCAAGATTATTGAGCGTGTCGGACCAGTAGCTTACCGACTTGAGTTACCTCAACAACTCGCGGCTGTACATAACACTTTCCACGTCTCGAATTTGAAGAAATGCTTTGCTAAAGAAGATCTCACTATTCTGTTGGACGAAATCCAAATCAATGAAAAACTTCAATTCATTGAAGAACCCGTTGAAATAATGGATCGTGAGGTTAAGAGACTTAAACAAAACAAGATACCGATTGTTAAGGTTCGATGGAATGCTCGTAGAGGACCCGATTTCACCTGGGAACGAGAAGATCAGATGAAGAAGAAGTACCCGCACTTATTTCTAGAAGATGAGCCAACACCTCCAATCGCTTAAAATTTTGGGACGAAATTTATTTAACGGGTAGGTACTGTAGTGACCCGAACCTTTCTATGATTATATATTTAATGAAAACTATATTTACATGATTAAATGTTTCCAACATGTTAAGCAATCAAACTTGTTAAGACTTGGTTAATTGAAACGGAATTTTTGTAAACGTCTGATTACCCAGTTTAACCAATGATTCACGAACGCTATAAGTTGTATATGACATGATGATACATAAATGAATAAATATATATGTTTAACATGATATAATGATCATCAAGTATCTCATTAAAAATAGTAACAATAAGTTATATACTTAAAAAGGAGACTATTGACGTATGAAACTCGAAACGATACATATAACGATTATCGTTATAACCACGTCTTACTAAATATATATGAAGTATATTAATACATTGTTATATTATATATAACATGATAATATGATAATTAAATATATCATTAAGTGTATTAACAATGAACTACATAAGTAAAAACAAGACTACTAACTTAAGGATTTCGAAGCGAGACATATATGTAACGATTATCGTTGTAACGACATTTAAATGTATATATCATATTAAGATATATTAATATATCATAATATCATGATAATATAATAATTTAAAATCTCATTTGATATTATAAACTTTGGGTTAACAACATTTAACAAGATCGTTAACCTAAAGGTCTCAAAACAACACTTACATGTAACGACTAACGATGACTTAATGACTCAGTTAAAATGTATATACATATAGTGTTTTAATATGTATTCATACACTTTTGAAAGACTTCAAGACACTTATCAAAATACTTCTACTTAACAAAAATGCTTACAATTACATCCTCGTTCAGTTTCATCAACAATTCTACTCGTATGCACCCGTATTCGTACTCGTACAATACACAGCTTTTAGATGAATGTACTATTGGTATATACACTCCAATGATCAGCTCTTAGAAGCCCATGTGAGTCACCTAACACATATGGGAACCATAATTTGGCAACTAGCATGAAATATCTCATAAAATTACAAAAATGTGAGTAATCATTCATGACTTATTTACATGAAAACAAAATTACATATCCTTTATATCTAATATATACACCAACGACCAAAAACACCTAAAAACACTTTCATTCTTCAATTTTCTTCATCTAATTGATCTCTCTCAAGTTCTAACTTCAAGTTCTAAGTGTTCTTCATAAATTCTACGAGTTCTAGTTACATAAAATCAAGAATACTTTCAAGTTTGCTAGCTCACTTCCAATCTTGTAAGGTGATCATTCAACCTCAAGAAATCTTTGTTTCTTACAGTAGGTTATCATTCTAATACAAGGTAATAATCATATTCAAACTTTGGCTCAATTTCTATAACTATAACAATCTTATTTCAAGTGATGATCTTACTTGAACTTGTTTTCGTGTCATGATTCTGCTTCAAGAACTTCGAGCCATCCAAGGATCCGTTGAAGCTAGATCCATTTTTCTCTTTTCCAGTAGGTTTATCCAAGGAACTTAAGGTATTAATGATGTTCATAACATGATTCGATTCATACATAAAAAGCTATCATATTTGAAGTGGTAAACTAGTAATCACTAGAACATAGTTTAGTTAATTCTAAACTTGTTCGCAAATAAAGTTAATCCTTCTAACTACACTTTTAAAATCAACTATACACATGATCTATATCTATATGATATGCTAACTTAATGATTTAAAACTCGGAAACACGATAAACACCATAAAACCGGATTTACGCCGTCGTAGTTACAACCGGGGGCTGTTTTGGTTTGGATAATTAAAAACTATGAAAAACTTTGATTTAAAAGCTATACTTCTGGGAAAATGATTTTTCTTATGAACATGAAACTATATCCAAAAATCATGGTTAAACTCAAAGTGAAAGTATGTTTTTCAAAATAGTCATCAAGATGTCGTTCTTTCGACGGAAATGACTACCTCTTTCAAAAATGACTTGTAACTTGTATTTCCAACTATAAACCTATACGTTTTCTATTTAGTTTCATAAATTCAACTTCAATACGAAACTGTGGCCGCTTAAATCACTCAAAACGGATTAGAAACGAAGAAATGGCGAGCAAAACAAAATTGGTAAAAACTACTCATTTTAGCTACGTGAAAATTGGTAACAAATCTATTCCAACCATAACTTAATCAACTTGTATTGTATATTATGTAATCTTGAGATACCATAGACACGTATACAATGTTTCGACCTATCATGTCGACACATCTATATATATTTTCGAACAACCATAGACACTCTATATGTGAATGTTGGAGTTAGCTATACAGGGTTGAGGTTGATTCCAAAATATATATAGTTTGAGTTGTAATCAATACTGAGATATTTATACACTGAGTCGTGGATTGATTCAAGATAATATATATCGATTTATTTCTGTACATCTAACTGTGGACAACTAGTTGTAGGTTACTAACGAGGACAGCTGACTTAATAAACTTAAAACATCAAAATGTATTAAAAGTGTTGTAAATATATTTTGAACATACTTTGATATATATGTACATATTTGTTATAGGTTCGTGAATCGACAAGTGGCCAAGTCTTACTTCCCGACGAAGTAAAAAATCTGTGAAAGTGAGTTATAGTCCCACTTTTAAAATCTAATATTTTTGGGATGAGAATACATGCAGGTTTTATAAATGATTTACAAAATAGACACAAGTACGTGAAACTACATTCTATGGTTGAATTATTGAAATCGAATATGCCCCTTTTTATTAAGTCTGGTAATCTAAGAATTAGGGAACAGACACCCTAATTGACGCGAATCCTAAAGATAGATCTATTGGGCCTAACAAACCCCATCCAAAGTACCGGATGCCTTAGTACTTCGAAATTTATATCATATCCGAAGGGTGTCCCGGAATGATGGGGATATTCTTAAATATGCATCTTGTTAATGTCGGTTACCAGATGTTCACCATATGAATGATTTTTATCTCTATGTATGGGATGTGTATTGAAATATGAAATCTTGTGGTCTATTATTATGATTTGATAATATATAGGTTAAACCTATAACTCACCAACATTTTTGTTGACGTTTTAAGCATGTTTATTCTCAGGTGATTATTAAGAGCTTCCGCTGTCGCATACTTAAATAAGGACGAGATTTGGAGTCCATGCTTGTATGATATTGTGTAAAAACTGCATTCAAGAAACTTATTTTGTTGTAACATATTTGTATTGTAAACCATTATGTAATGGTCGCGTGTAAACAGGATATTTTAGATTATCATTATTTGATAATCTACGTAAAGCTTTTTAATCCTTTATTGATGAAGTAAAGGTTATGGTTTGTTTTAAAATGAATGCAGTCTTTGAAAAACGTCTCATATAGAGTTCAAAACCTCGCAACGAAATCAATTAATATGGAACGTTTTTAATCAATAAGAACGGGACATTTCAAAGAGCATTGTCTATTATCTATTTTAAAGAATGATGCATTCATATTCTATATCAGGTTATACGTAGATTACCAAAACGTAAAAATTAGAAGCAAATCCCTTCATGATTTAAATTTTGATTATGCCAATATTCATTTACAGCTTGCAATTGATGATCGATTTTAGCATATTAAAAAATGAGTTTACTATTCATGCACCATCAATCAACGGAATGGAAATTAGCATTAACTGGGAAATAAACTTCATAGCTCTGATACCAATGTAGAATATAGAGAATTCAGAACGTACCCGAATACATATGGCGGAAGTGGTAGGATCGTTGTTTAGATCACCGGTCGGGAAAAACAATCACAAATAGAAAGCTTCCACAGTTCACAACCTAAGATTCCCTCTACATGTTTGCTTTGTACCAAATAAATAACACATTATGTTTCTCTCAACTCGCTAGTTTGAGTGCTCTCTCTTGTGTGTTTATTAATCATGTATCTTCCTCACATTATATAGTAACCATATCGTAACCACTAAGGCTAATGAAAGGTTTTCATTAGTCGATATATTAATGGCTAATTAATAATGATTAACTAATAAAATAAATGGGTACTTAATCCATATAAATACCAACATAATGGTATTAAGTAATAAGGAAGTTAGTGAACGGATTGGATGTGTGTCAAATCGGATCCAAGTTCCAACAATATCTTTATCGACTCCAGATATTTTTAGTAGAGTGACAATATATAAACTAGGAATTAAGTTTATTATCTTTGATACTTTATAAGTGGGGTAATGTATATATGAATGTCGGTGATTTCTTCATTGCATTCTTGTTTATTTATAGACAAATTTAGCACAAAGCTTCAGGGAAGGAAGGTTGGTGGCTTTTATATTTTGCAAGATATTCTACAAGTTATATCTTACCTACGTTACTATGACTTGGCTTTCTCCATGTTATCAAACTGTTAGTATTATTTGAATAGCATATATGTATTTTATATATTTTAATAATACTTACTCTATTAAGTCTCCTAGACTATACATATAATATTTTAGTTTTAATATATATGTGTGTAGTCTAATATAAATACTATCAAAAGGTTTGTCTTCTTTTATAAAACATATATGCCTTCTGTTATCATATAAAAAAGGAGAGAGTAGCAAAAAGAAGTCTTTTGAATGTATGCATTTAAAAAAGTTAAAATAGAGTAACTTCCTTATTTACGATGAATAATAACGTAGGTCGCATAGTCCCTAGGTCCGCGATGCTTATTTTCTTAATCATTTAGATATTTTATTTGGATAAAAAATCTAGTGCTTCAAGATATTTTACAATTTAATAAAGTGACTCTACTCCCCCTTCTTTTTTCTACCTCCTTTACTTCACTATAAGTACCTCTTTCTTTTACTCTCTTTTATTTTTTTCTTTTTTTTATTATGTAAGTTTCATTAGTAGAAGCTTTATAGACATGAAATATAAAAATATGGATAGTTGTGTATCGACACTAACACCTACATCGTTATCATTGATAAGTAAGGAGTACAATTTTAGTGATAGCTTTAATATAGAAATTGCTAGTGAAAATATTTTTAATGCTCCATCTGAAAAGGTAGGGTTTTACTTGGAAATTTTGCATGTTGGCTTTTACTATCCGACTTCCAATATGTTATCCACGATCTTAACAGAATATGGCTTTCATATTTCACAACTTGTTCCAAATGGTTATCGTAGAATTTTGTGCTTCAAGATGTTATGTGGTGCTCTTTATATTGAACCAAAGTTAGATTTGTTATGTTATTTTTAAAGTATTTGTAAACAGTGGCGATTCTAGGATCAAAATCCAATGGGGTCCAAAAAATTTATTCGATAACTCTCTTGCATAAAATATTGAATGTGTCTGGTCAAATCGAGTCGGGTCGGGTCGTACCCAAAACACAAACGTAAAAGTGAATAATAATCGTAACCTATAAGGTTGTTCATATGTAGTATCAATTAATGGCATATACAGTAGCAAAGGATTTTACCTGGTTGGTGTCATAAAATAACATCAAAATGTTTAAGTCTCAAATTCATTAGAAACGATCCATAATCAAGTGTAGATCTAGTGTATTGGCATTTGGCACTGGTAGTCCATGCAATCGGTAAAAAACGTGATGCAGTGTAATATTTCTAGAGGTTTTGTACTAGTAATACTACTGGATGGTGTAAATTTTTTAGCGACACTATATTAGAGTAGTGTAATTTTTTTTAACTTTTAACTAGTAACACCCGTGATTACAACTTAGATCCGCCACCCTCCATAATTGTTTGATCAGTAAACAATTCATTTTGCCTTCACCAAAGTGATACTATTATATGAATATGAATAAAACTTTAATTTGTCTAGATGCTTAGCAACCATTTATATTGTTAAAATAATTGGACTGTATTGCTACGGATTAATTAGCAATTATGGGCTTTGTTTTCTACGTACTCGGTTTCTATCCAATTTCCAAATGCAAAAGTACATTATATTAAATACACGTATAACTCTTGTTGAGTGGGGTTTTTATCAAAGTGGAATGGGTCAATTTTTAAAGAATCCAAAACTTTTACTAATTATATTAAAATTACTAGCTCACATATTTGTGTCGATGGTGTCATATGACCCCATCAAAACACATGTGGCTCCGCCGCTAGTAGCAATTTCACATTATCAATTTCAAAGTAGCAATTGTCTATACAATAGAAATTTTACAATAGTGTAACACCCTAAATTTTTTTTAAATACACAGCGGAAGTCTTGACAACGAAAATACTCTTAAACATACTTAAAGCGTGATTATTACAAATCTATTAAGTTATACTATTACAAACAACCGGTGTTACGTTAAACTACATTTTTTTCATAGACACAAAAGCTTAGACATCAGAGTTCGGCTTTGTCAAACAAATCGTCAACCGGAGCACTCCCTTTTATCTAGCATGCAAACTAATCAAAACGTGCAAGGGAGGAATGTGGGGGATTAGCGCAACGCTAAGTGAATGAACTACCTAACAGATCTAGCATACAGTACCAACTTGTACATAAACCACCAAACACAACAACCACAACAAGTCACAACTCCAACTAGAGGACCCAACCTGACAGATCGAGGTTGACCTCTTTGAGTTTCAACTGACAGATAACTCCTACTAGAGGACCCAACCTGACAGATCGATATTGACCTCTTTGAGTTACCTGACAGATCGAGGGTAATCCACATAGTGCATATATACAGTCCACAAACAACTCAGCAATATAACCACAATACTAAGCATGGCAATCTAGCAACAGTATAAACAAAGTAGCACAACTTGCTACTCTATGCTACACCCGAAAGTAGTCCACTCACCAATTACCAGCAAAACTCAGTAGTCTAATGTCACTGAGTCTTCACATCCACTTTATCACCTGAGAATAATACGTACCAAGTCAGTACACTTATCTCAATCACCTTTTATTAAACTAAACATTTTCAATCATCAAACGGTTCAGCATAACCAAATCATAAAATATATAAACTATATCCATTACAAATTTTAACATATGAAGAACATATATTTAGATTTGATCACTACCATATTAGTTATCATAACTAATAAAAACTAAATACTAATCCATATAACATAATTTTACACTTAGAACCATCTATTTTATCATATATAAATATCACATGATCATATAAATCAAGTTATATATATATATATATATATATATATATATATATATATATATATATATATATATATATATATATATATATATATAATCCATAAAAACCTCATTATTGTAACTAATAAAATTCATATAGTTACCTTGATGTAGGAGCTAATAATCATCATAAGACTTAATTAAATAACAAAACTCAAAAGCTAAGAATTATGATTCAATGTGTTTTGATCTTACATATATATATATATATATATATATATATATATATATATATATATATATATATATATATATATATATATATATATATATATATATATATATATATATATATATATATATATATATATATATTGAATGAAAAAGCATGAATCAACAATTAAAAGCATGATATTATGACATGTGTTCAAGTCTATGCCATGCGTCAAATTCTATGCCATGTGTCAAATTCTATGTCATGTGTCAATATCTACCATGATAGCTTGACATGTGTCAAGTCTACCATTCTATTTATTACAATTATATTTAAATCATATTATAAAATAAAATTATTTCTACATTTCGTCTAGACCATTAATTATGGTGTTACAAATCTACTCCCCTTAAGAAGATTCTGTCCTTGGAATCTGATCAAAATCATAGGTCACGATAACAAAATTCCATCAATTATAAGTTAGGCAACACAGATTATCATCAATTCAAGCAGTAACCTATCCTACTTCTCTTCTTGACTTACTGAAACTTCCACATGATCTACCAAAATGTACGTACGTTGGCCAGATGTAATACATCTTCATGGATCATACCTCCATTTCATGTCAGAAAGTCTGAGAAATCTAAGTCCAAATCATATCTATTAATACAGCCAACACTACATCTAAGCATCTAGCATAGTCAGACTATACTCTCTACATCAAAATACAAACACGAAGAAACACATAAGTACAATCCCATGGTACTCTACTAGATACAACAATGTAATAATATGTACCTTTATAGAAAAGAAGACATCTTGTGTATCTATCAACACCTAGATCTCACCCGCACCCATTGTGATAACCCGGGAATTTCTGACCAAATTTAAACTTGAATCTTATTTGATTTCGATACGATAAGCAAAGTCTGTAATGCTGAGTCACGAAATTTTGAACTGTTTACATGAATTCAGTTAACCTTTGACCTTGCCCGATGATTCACGAACAATTGTTTGTAAATAAATATGTATATTTATAAATGTAAGTTTATATAATAAATTGAAATTATAAAAATATAAGTTAAACGTTAGAATTAAATATATAAAATGCAACATAATTAAGTAAAATTTAATATAAATCTATAGATGAATATATATATATATATATATATATATATATATATATATATATATATATATATATATATATATATATATATATATATATATATATATATATATATATATATATATATGAAATTGAACACATGTAACTTGTTATATCTTTTATGTTACTTGTATTATTAACAGATAATATTTCTACCTTGAACATTTAAAAATCATTAGTATTATTGTTAAAAATATTATTATTAACATAATTATAACTTGTATTATTACTATTAGTATCATTAATAAGATTATGATTATCAATTGTTTTTAGTATCATCATATTATTAATTATCATTTATAATTACTAGTCTCAATATCAATAATATTACTAAATAGATCGTTACTAATAGTGAATATTATTATTACCATTATCATTAAGGGTTAACATTATTATTACTATTATTATTATAAATTAATAATATTATCATTATTAAACTTATTATTGTTATCATTTTTATTTACTCTTATTAAGATTGTTAATAATATTATTATTATTAAGGTATATTTATTATTATTATTATTAGTAATATTATTATTAATATAATTATATATATAATAATTAATAAAATATATATCGTATAAAAAAAAGATTAGAAAAGGGAATCTGACTTCAGTGAATGTAACTATCCATCTGTTTATATTTTTGTCATCTGTCTCTAAATTATTAACAGCTCAAATCTTTCCAGTACAACAAAATCGAATTAGTCAACAACCATATTCCATCTTTTATTTTTTTATATTTTTCCTGTCCTTTAGAATAATCTCTGTCGATCGGTATTGGCCAAATAAATGATGCAAATCAGTTTTAGGTGTTAACTACAAACCCACATTATCAATTACCAACTACAGAAATCATTAACATTTTTTTTTTTCAAACTAAATAGAATAAAAGGGAAGAACCCAGGTTCTCTGTTCTGTACGAGTTCCTTATGCCATTATTCCGATTACGAACCAAATTTTAAAATCCATAAATGTGGGAGGTTTTTAAATCATGTCTTGAAACTTTCTCCAAAACCTCAAATCCCAATTTTTTATATCGAGTACGAATTCAAAGAGTCAAACTTAGAGTTTCAAAGTCAACAATTTTGTTCATCAAGAAATTCGTAATCATATTGATGTTTCTGTATCAATTGATAATTTTAATGTATTCTAAGGTCGATTTGGAAGAGATTTCATGTTGTAATCAAGGTCTCAAAATGTACTAATCTCGAGATCATTTATTTATTTATTTTTTCTTCACGTCGACAACAGCAGGTCGCTGTTATTCTGTTTATTTTTTTATTTTTTTCGCGTTTGTTAATTCGATATAACACTTATGAAACGTTTAGGAATTTGTTTCTTATCTTAAAACAACCAACTTAAAACTTTGATCATTAAAAATGGAGCTTTGGTCGATCTTAGCAATGAAGAGGAAGAAGAAATGAGACAGATTGTTAATCGGGTTAAATAAATATCAGAATATTAATTAAACAGAAAAGCAGTAATGGTCCCATGGTTTAGATGGTGTCTGTGTTAGCGAGTGGTCGTAGGTTCGAGCCCCATCTCGTGCAATTCTTTTTACAGGAGCTTTAAAAGGGTATAAACCTTTTATATAGATTTTTTTTTATTATTATCATCATTTTTATTATTATTGTTACTAGTATTATTATTATTATTATTGTTATTGCTATTATTAAAGATTGTTAGTGTTACTAGTACAAGTATTAAAATTACTCTTATTATTATTACAAAATAAGCATTAGTATTCATTTATTATTATTATCGTAATAATCATTACAAATATGACTAATATCGTTATTAATGTTGCTACTAATATTGTTTTCGTCATAATCTTATCATTTTTTTTAAATGATCATTTAAAATATCTAATAAGATTAAAATTATTATTAAACTTACTACTATTATTAAAAATATCATTTTTACTAAAACTATCATTATTACTTTATAATTACTAGTGAAACTATTATTTTAACAAATAAATCTTTGTATATCATATATACTTATTACATATACTAGGATTACATTAATACTTTATATAACAAATGATATTTCATGAATACAATACTAATCACATATATAAGTAAATAGGTATATTATTATAACTAAATATTAACCATTATAACATTATATACACAAAAACAATATATATATATATATATATATATATATATATATATATATATATATATATATATATATATATATATATATATATATATATATATATATATATATATATATATATATATATATATATATATATATATATATATATATAATACAATATAAAACATAATATATGTATATGTTTCAAAATGAAAGTTACTATAAATCCTATATAACTATAAATATATAAATAATACATAATAAATAAAATTTGTGATTTACATTATATGTATTAATAAGTATATAATTGATATAGGTTCGTGAATCCGAGGCCAACCCTGCATTGTTCAATTTAGTCCTATGTATTTTACTACAAAATACAGCATGGTGAGTTTTATTTACCTTTTTACCCTTTATATTTTTGGGCTGAGAATACATGCGCAATTTTTATAAATGTTTTACGAAATAGACACAAGTAATTGAAACTACATTATATGGGTGAATGATCGAAGCCGAATATGCCCCTTTTGCTTGGTAACCTAAGAATTAGTAAACCGATCTACTAATTGACGCGAATCCTAAAGATAGATCTATTGGGCCTAACAAACTCCATCCAAAGTACCGGATGCTTTAGTACTTCGATGTTGATTTTATCATGTCCGAAGAATTTTTCGAAATGATAGGGGATATTCTTATATGCATCTTGTTAATGTCGGTTACCAGGGTTCAATCCATATGAATGATTTTTGTCTCTATGCATGGGACGTATGTTTATGAAAATTGAAATATGAAATCTTGTGGTCTATTAAAATGATGAAAATGATTATTTATGTTAAACTAATGAACTCACCAACCTTTTGGTTGACACTTGAAAGCATGTTTATTCTCAGGTATGAAAGAAATCTTCCGCTGTGCATTTGCTCATCTTAGAGATATTACTTGGAGTCATTCATGACATATTTCAAAAGACGTTGCATTCGAGTCGTCGCGTTCATCAAGATTATTATTAAGTCAATTATAGTTAGATATATTATGAAATGGTATGCATGCCGTTAACTTTTGATGTAATGAAAGATTGTCTTTTCAAAAACGAATGCAATGTTTGTAAAATGTATCATATAGAGGTCAAGTACCTCGCGATGTAATCAACTGTTGTGAATCATTTATAATCGATATAGACTTCGTCCGGATGGATTAGGACGGGTCCTTTCAGTTGGTATCAGAGCGGTGGTCTTAGCGAACCAGTTCTGCATTAGTGTGTCTAACTAATAAGTCGTTAGGATGCATTAGGGAGTCTGGACTTCTACCGTGTCTGCATGTCAAAAGTTTTGCTTATCATTTCTTGTTGAAATTTATCTGCTTATCATTCTTAGTCTATAAAAATTTTACTGCATTGATTGCATGAACTGTGTTTTGACAAAAATTCGTATCTTAGCGTATCTGCTAATTCATATCTTAGCATATCTGTTATTGTAGACTTTGCCTGACAACTTTCGTAGATTACTCCGTAACTTATGGGATTTTAGTATTATATATGCATATGTAAATTATGTATTGCAGGGTACTAATCTACATCCTATAATCTATTTCTTATCAAAAATTCATCATCTGATCGTACGAGATGAATCCCTCAACCAGTTCGAGTCCCTCAGATTCCGATAGCTATTCCGATAGTTATTCCGACAGCTATTCCGACATGAATGTTCACCTAAGCTCCGGAAGCAGCGTCACCAGAACGAATCAACCAATCGGCCATCCCCAATTCATCTGATGGGTTTGTAGTTGACTTAATCGATGGAGACAAAAAGAAGGCGATCCTTTCCACCCACCAACCTGCACTTTTGACGATGAACCTAAAGCACTTACCGGTGAACCTATCTGAAACACCATTTTCAGCCTCATTTCTAGAGTAGCCCGTCAAGATTATATTCTATCTAAAATTCTAAACGTTATTCATTCGCTCGTTCTGACCGACAATCATCCCGGAGTAATAAGTCAACAAGCTTCGCACCCGAGTTGTAGCCTTGGAAAATATGGTGCAAAATGTACCAGCTTCAGCAACATCACCAGCACCAACAGTACCATCAGTAACAGCACAAGTATCATCAACAATTCATGCCTCAACATCTCATTCTGTACCTCGAGTATAATTATCGTTCCATGAATCGTTCTACATCATTTATCTTCGTTCGACATGGCGATTATATAATCTCTAATGTTTTAGAGATTATATATTCTTATTCTAACGGTAAATCAAATGAGTCTAATATCATATTGACTCATTAAATCCATGATTACATCTGAAGAAAATATATATGTATATGTGTTTTTATAAAGATTGTATTTAAAAATTTATTTGTACAAACTGTTAATGATGAAAATATTTTAACGGGTAGGTAATACCAGAAGAATATTTAAGATTTCATATTAATAAGTTACACTGTACATTCTTCGAATCTGATTCAATGATCATTTACTATCCTACTTACATCCACAGATATACGTATCCGTTCACCACAGAATAACCATTTTCACTCAAATTTCATATTTAGATTTTGACCTATCAGAATCCAACAAGTGGCATAATGAAGTAAACATTGGACAAAATTAAATTTATTAGAAACAAACAAATTAACTATGAGAAATTTTGTTAAGAATTCACGCTAACTGTTCCTAGCTAATTGTTCCTAGCTAACTGATTACACTTTATTTATCGCAATTTAATTATCCCAATTTACATTCTTGCAATTTTATTTATCGTCATTTAATTTCTGTTATTTACGTTACGCACTTTATTTATCGTTATTTAATTTCTGTTATTTATTTTACGCACTTTAAATATCGGGACACGTATACAAGGTTTTGACATATCATATCGACGCATTTATATATATTATTTGGAATAACTATAGACACTCTATATGCAGTAATGATCGAGTTCTCTATACAGGGTTGAGGTTGATTCTACAATAATATATATAATTTGAGTTGTGATCGAGTCTGAGACATGTACACGGGCCACGATACGTATTAATTAATTCGAATATTATAAATTAAACTATATATGAATTAATGGACTGTTAACTATGGACTATCGACTGTGGACTATCAAGATTGGACAATTAAAAATGAATTAAAATATTGATTATAACATATGAAACTAAACAATTCTTTAAGTTTGCCACTTGATTTCATCTCAAACCTCATTGGTATTATGACGATTACAATCTGCGTTTAAACCTTTCATGATTTTTGAAAACACCTCAATCGAGAGGATGAATCAACTGCATCGTATCTACGTAAGAAAAGATTGATGCATATAGTTATGCACCTGAAAAACTCTCGGAACCTGAGAAAACGTTTAACACGTATCTGTGCTAGCTCCTTTGGCGTTGTTATTACCGAAAATAACTTTACAATCCTTTTCCAAATTAGCCAATTTTGTCATAACTTCAACAAATCAATTTCTACTTTTCATTCGAATAAACTCTATTATAACCTTAATATATATGCGTTCTCTTTTATTGTTACCGGGAAACCTTTTATATTCCATCATATTACCAACAGACGTACCAGCAACGTCGTTTCTCCTTGGCTTAAATCTCTCCAACAAATCACTATATTTATCTATTGAAGTCTCATCATGTACTCATCCGCATCTTGTAACAAGATTTGCCATACCAATTATCGGGAATCAGCAAATCTGTATTGTGAGTCTCGCAACGTTTCCACATCAACAGTTATATGTATCCATATAACATTTATCTCTTAGAACTATGATCTTTCAATTCTGAAATTTTGAAAAGCACCCAGCCTACGAATCAATACATTGAACTTTGAAAAAGCTGAATGAAGCAGCAGAAACTGTGGGCAACTGTAAACGACCTTAATCGTCGGAAGTTGATGATAAAGAATAGTATGTTGGAAAAGATCATAAAAGTGGAACTGGAAAACGGATTGAGCTAACCAGGAAGGAAACCGTGGACCAATCACAAAGACTAAACTTGTACATTAAGAATCCTGATGATTCTGTTTCGGATGAAATCTTTAGCGAATACCTTGCTTCTGACTCCAAACTCTTGCGGACAAATTTTCTTCACCATCCTTCGATAATAGAAATTCCAAGATATTATCGTATCTTTCATTATAAATATCCTCCATATTTCTGAAGATATTTTTATAACTATTCTTATCTGAAATCATTAATCTCTTCGTGCTATCAGTGTTACATCATATAGAAACTGTTAGTTTCTATATTCTGTAAACTTTCGAGCTTAAAATATGAATGTTATTGAAGTAATGTTGGGAACTGAAGCATGAGTTAGTATAATATAATGACACTTGATCAACGTGATTATATTACAGTAAGTCATGCTGAGTTTCTAATGGAACGTGATGATTCACAGATTATAACGTCATCATGTGCCATGTTACACAACTCTTACGTTCTGTCTAATCTATAAACATATCAAGAACATATTTTTCTTGATAGTCCTATCTTTCCTTGAATTCTGGTAATTTGACAAGTTAAATTGTGCTATTACCGTTTCTTTCTTAGGACATTAACAATGTTCATTCTGAAACTTATATCTGTGAATTCTGGACCATTACAAGAGATGCCCAATCGCAAGAAGAAGAAACGAAGGGACAAAGCTCCGAAATAGAATCTGGATTATAAATCGCAGCAAATAGGAGGGAGTATTAACGGTGGATGACAGTGATTATAGGAGACAGGAATAGGAACATTGAAATATAAGAGAAAATATAAAGCCCAATAACAACACGGAAGTTACAAACCATGGATATTAATACGAATAGCAATATAAAGACACGGTATAATTAAGAATAGTATCACCCCAAGGTAATAGTAGAAGTAAACGGATTCTTCTGGTGGAAGATTAAAAAGAAGGATGACAGAAATGATAATTAGAAAAATATCAAGGAATAGAACTAGATTAAGTATTTTCACACTCTTTTGGATGTATGAACTAAGAAAGAAAATATAGAAATGGTGAGAATAATGGAATGGAAGAGTTTCATTTATAATGGAAATACCAGGCAGAGTAATCGAAGCAGATCGCCTTATTTAATTAGAGGATTCGGATTTCCTTATTTGCCAAGAATCAAATCTTTCAGATTTTGAAGATTTTCTTTAAATCCCTTGAATTCCGAAATTCAACTAAGACAACGTCAAAAGTTAAGACGCACCTTATTTTCTAAATTCAACCCTGACTACGTCAAAAGCTAAGACGAATCTCTATTTCTTCATTTCATTCTTTTGTGATAGCTTCACTCGTACTCTTCAAGTAATCGAATTATCTTATCTATATTACTCAACAGTAATAAAACTCTATTTATCAGCTCATATTCGTCATGAAAATATTTTTATTGTTAGCCATGACGACCTCACTCAAATTTCGGGATGAAATTTCTTTAACGGGTAGGTACTGTGATGACCCAGGAATTTCCGACCAAATTTAAACTTGAATCTTATTTGATTTCGATACGATAAGCAAAGTCTGTAATGTTGAGTCACGAAATTTTGAACTGTTTACATGAATTCAGTTAACCTTTGACCTTGCCCGATGATTCACGAACAATTGTTTGTAAATAAATATGTATATTTATAAATGTAAGTTTATATAATAAATTGAAATTATAAAAATATAAGTTAAACGTTAGAATTAAATATATAAAATGCAACATAATTAAGTAAAATTTAATATAAATCTATATATATATATATATATATATATATATATATATATATATATATATATATGAAATTGAACACATGTAACTTGTTATATCTTTTATGTTACTTGTATTATTAACAGATAATATTTCTACCTTGAACATTTAAAAATCATTAGTATTATTGTTAAAAATATTATTATTAACATAATTATAACTTGTATTATTATTAGTATCATTAATAAGATTATGATTATCAATTGTTTTTAGTATCATCATATTATTAATTATCATTTATAATTACTAGTCTCAATATCAATAATATTACTAAATAGATCGTTACTAATAGTGAATATTATTATTACCATTATCATTAAGGGTTAACATTATTATTACTATTATTATTATAAATTAATAATATTATCATTATTAAACTTATTATTGTTATCATTTTTATTTACTCTTATTAAGATTGTTAATAATATTATTATTATTAAGGTATATTTATTACTATTATTATTATTATTAGTAATATTATCATTAATATAATTATATATATAATAATTAATAAAATATATATCGCATTAAAAAAGATTAGAAAAGGGAATCTGACTTCGGTGAATGTAACTATCCATCTGTTTATATTTTTGTCATCTGTCTCTAAATTATTAACAGCTCAAATCTTTCCAGTACAACAAAATCGAATTAGTCAACAACCATATTCCATCTTTTATTTTTTTTATATTCTTCCTGTCCTTTGGAATAATCTCTGTCGATCGGTATTGGCCAAATAAATGATGCAAATCAGTTTTAGGTGTTAACTACAAACCCACATTATCAATTACCAACTACAGAAATCATTAACATTTTTTTATTTCAAACTAAACAGAATAAAAGGGAAGAACCCAGGTTCTCTGTTTTGTACGAGTTCCTTATGCCATTATTCCGATTACGAACCAAATTTTAAAATCCATAAATGTGGGAGGTTTTTAAATCATGTCTTGAAACTTTCTCCAAAACCTCAAATCCCAATTTTTTATATCGAGTACGAATTCAAAGAGTCAAACTTAGAGTTTCAAAGTCAACAATTTTGTTCATCAAGAAATTCGTAATCATATTGATGTTTCTGTATCAATTGATAATTTTAATGTATTCTAAGGTCGATTTGGAAGAGATTTCATGTTGTAATCAAGGTCTCAAAATGTACTAATCTCGAGATCATTTATTTATTTATTTTTTCTTCACGTCGACAACAGCAGGTCGCTGTTATTCTGTTTAATTTTTTTTTTTTTCGTGTTTGTTAATTCGATATAACACTTATGAAACGTTTAGGAATTTGTTTCTTATCTTAAAACAACCAACTTAAAACTTTGTTCATTAAAAATGGAGCTCTGGTCGATCTTAGCAATGAAGAGGAAGAAGAAAAGAGACAGATTGTTAATCGGGTTAAATAAATATCAGAATATTAATTAAACAGAAAAGCAGTAATGGTCCCATGGTTTAGATGGTGTCTGTGTTAGCAAGTGGTCGTGGGTTCGAGCCCCATCTCGTGCAATTCTTTTTACTGCAGCTTTAAAAGGGTATAAACCTTTTATATTAATTTTTTTATTATTATTATCATCATTATTATTATTATATTTACTAGTATTATTATTATTATTATTATTATTGTTATTGCTATTATTAAAGATTCTTAGGGTTACTAGTACAAGTATTAAAATTACTCTTATTATTATTACAAAATAAGTATTAGTATTCATTTATTATTATTATCGTAATAATCATTACAAATATGACTAATATCATTATTAATGTTGCTACTAATATTGTTTTCGTCATAATCTTATCATTTTTTTTTAAATGATCATTTAAAATATCTAATAAGATTAAAATTATTATTAAACTTACTACTATTATTAAAAATATCATTTTTACTAAAACTATCATTATTACTTTATAATTACTAGTGAAACTATCATTTTAACAAATAAATCTTTGTATATCATATATACTTATTACATATACTAAGATTACATTAATACTTTATATAACAAATGATATTTCATGAATACAATACTAATCACATATATAAGTAAATAGGTATATTATTATAACTAAATATTAACCATTATAACATTATATACACAAAAACAATATATATATATATATATATATATATATATATATATATATATATAATACAATATAAAACATAATATATGTATATGTTTCAAAATGAAAGTTACTATAAATCCTATATAACTATAAATATATAAATAATACATAATAAATAAAATTTGTGATTTACATTATATGTATTAATAAGTATATAATTGATATAGGTTCGTGAATCCGAGGCCAACCCTGCATTGTTCAATTTAGTCCTATGTATTTTACTACAAAATACAGCATGGTGAGTTTCATTTGCCTTTTTACCCTTTATATTTTTGGGCTGAGAATACATGCGCAATTTTTATAAATGTTTTACGAAATAGACACAAATAATTGAAACTACATTATATGGGTGAATGATCGAAGCCGAATATGCCCCTTTTGCTTGGTAACCTAAGAATTAGTAAACCGATCTACTAATTGACGCGAATCCTAAAGATAGATCTATTGGGCCTAAAAAACCCCATCCAAAGTGCCGGATGCTTTAGTACTTCGGTGTTGTTTTTATCATGTCCGAAGGATTTCCCGGAATGATAGGGGATATTCTTATATGCATCTTGTTAATGTCGGTTACCAGGGTTCAATCCATACGAATGATTTTTGTCTCTATGCATGGGACGTATGTTTATGAAAATTGAAATATGAAATCTTGTGGTCTATTAAAATGATGAAAATGATTATTTATGTTAAACTAATGAACTCATCAACCTTTTGGTTGACACTTGAAAGCATGTTTATTCTCAGGTATGAAAGAAATCTTCCGCTGTGCATTTGCTCATCTTAGAGATATTACTTGGAGTCATTCATGACATATTTCAAAAGACGTTGCATTCGAGTCGTCGCGTTCATCAAGATTATTATTAAGTCAATTATAGTTAGATATATTATGAAATGGTATGCCTGCCGTTAACTTTTGATGTAATGAAAGATTGTCTTTTCAAAAACGAATGCAATGTTTGTAAAATGTATCATATAGAGGTCAAGTACCTCGCGATGTAATCAACTGTTGTGAATCGTTTATAATCGATATGGACTTCGTCCGGATGGATTAGGACGGGTCCTTTCACCCATGACCCTCCTTCCTTCTGCAACTAATTCTCATCACTGGAACACTATAGACGGTACTAAATAAGTCTTCCATTACTTCATCTCGCAGTCTCTTTTATTACTGAAATTTTTGCCAGTCCTTATCGAAATCCATCATGAAACCATCCTACGAAGCTCTGACAATGTTGAGGGTCATCAGGGCATTGGCAAGGTTCGATCGATCTTCTCACCTGTCTCATCACAACATCTCACACAAAGCTTAGTAGATAACCAGTTAGTATTAATCAACTAACACACAAAACTCCTACATTCACTTAACCCGTCCCCTCAGATATGTTTGACACAACACTAGGTTTGGGAACATGATATTCAACACAATGTACATGTGGCCAAACCAATGCTCTGATACCAAGTTGTAACACCCTAAATTTTTTTAAAATACACAATGGAAGTCTTGACAACGAAAATACTCTTAAACATACTTAAAGCGTGATTACTACAAATCTATTAAGTTATACTATTACAAACGAACGGTGTTACGTTAAACTATATTTTTTTCATAGACACAAAAGCTTAGACATCAGAGTTCGGCTTTGTCAAACATATCGTCAACCGGAGCACTCCCTTTTATCTAGCATGCAAACTAATCAAAACCTGCAATGGTGGAATGAACTACCTAACAGATCTACCTGCAAGGGGGATTAGCACAACGCTATGTGAATGAACTACCTAACAGATCTAGCATACAGTACCAACTTGTACATAAACCACTAAACACAACAACCACAACAAGTCACAGCTCTAACTAGAGGACCCAACCTGACAGATCGAGATTGACCTCTTTGACTTTCACCTGATAGATAACTCCCACTAGAGGACCCAACCTGATAGATCGAGATTGGCCTCTTTGAGTTAACTGACAGATCGAGGGTAATCCACATAGTGCATATATACAGTCCACAAACAACTCAGCAATACAACCACAATACTAAGCATGGCAATCTAGCAACAGTATAAACAAAGTAGCACAACTTGCTACACTATGCTACACCCGGAAGTAGTCCACTCACCAATTACCAGCAAAACTCAGTAGTCTAATGTCACTGAGTCTTCACATCCACTTTATCACCTGAGAATAATACGTACCAAGTCAGTACACTTATCTCAATCACCTTTTATTAAACTAAACAGTTTCAATCATCAAACGGTTCAGCATAACCAAATCATAAAATATATAAACTATATCCATTACAAATTTTAACATATGAACAACATATATTTAGATTTGATCACTACCATATTAGTTATCATAACTAATAAAACCTAAATACTAATCCATATAACATAATTTTACACTTAGAACCATCTATCTTATCATATATAAATATCACATGATCATATAAATCATTTATATATATAATCTATAAAAACCTAATTATTGTAACTAATAAAATTCATATAGTTACCTTGATGTAGGAGCTAATAATCATCACAAGACTTAATTAAATAACAAAACTCAAAAGCTAAGAATTATGATTCAATATGTTTTGATCTTATATATATATATATATATATATATATATATATATATATATATATATATATATATATATATATATATATATATATATATATATATATATATATATATATATATATATATATATATATAGTGAATGAAAAAGCATGAATCAGGAATTAAAAGCATGATATTATGCCATGTGCCTAAGTCTATGCCATGTGTCAAATTCTATACCATGTGTCAAATTCTATGCCATGTTGTGATGCCCCGTACAAAACCATCGTGTACGGTTCATCAACAACAGGATCATTACAAGGTCAAACACTATATGCTGTTTGAAAACCAGTTTTGCATACATAAAAATATAGTGTTTTTCAAAAGATAACGTACTTCCTATGAATAGAAGCGTTAATATAAGTATGTGACTCAAAGGTCGTTACAAAGCCATTGGTTGAAAATAACATAAGTTACGAATGCAAAATAAAAGTTTCATGATTGAGACATCTCTAAGTAATGCAGCGGAAATCTAACACAGCAGGTCCATAACAGCAAGTCTATAACACCAAGACAGCAAGACTAACAGCGGAAGCAACAACGTCTAAGCACCTGAGAAATACACGCTTAAAAACTCAACACGAATGTTGGTGAGCCATAGTTTGTTTGTAATCAGTAAAGTAATGTAGACCACGAGATTTCAGTGCTTCAACCAGCAGTTTAAATCAGTATGAAAGGTATATGCTTAACCGTGGGCACCCGGTAACTAGACTTAACGTATGTATATCACCCCCTAAAAGTGCACTTGGCTAGTGCGTTTGTCCTCCAAGTATTAAACACCCGTTGTCTGCTAGCGCGACTAGCCCGAGTGGGGTTGTCAAACCCTATGGATCCATATCTAAGATTCGCGTTCACGGTTAGGAAACCAATGATTAAACGTTACCGAGCTAAGGGGAATCTTTGTGCCGTTTTGTAACCCACACATATATAAAGTTTAAGTACTCGTGTCTAGTATGTAAAACATAAAAAGCGCATGTATTCTCAGTCCCAAAAATAGTAAAAGTAGTAAAGGGATGCTATAACTCACAGTGAATAAGCAGTAAAAGTTGATACAAAAAGTATGCAGGTAGTAAGTCGGTCCGAAAGGTCGTCAACCTAAGTCAAAGGTCACTAGGTCAGTATGTTGTCCCCATAAGTTTAAAAGTGCATAAATTAAGTTTAAGTGTCATCATCATCATCATCATCATCATTCATCAAAGCTAAAGTAAGTTTAACAAGAATAGAGATCGAAACAAAAGGCTGATTTTGGACCGATGTTACGACCTCTATACAAATCAAAAAGATGCGTAGTCAGTGGCCATGGCTCCGTATGTGAGTCCTCTAACCGCTGTCCAGTTTTCAAAACCTAACTCGTCTTCGTTTGACCGTGGCGACGGTTTAAGTGCGAGTAGGTCAGAATTTTCAGCACGTCATTACAAAGGCGTAGTGACTTTCGGAAGGCTATAAATCCTAAACCGTATATCGGATTTAGGCGAGGCCTAAACGAAAAGTCATCTAATCAAAACGAACTATCTGAAAATAAATTTTTCAGAAGTCCAGGAGTCTGATCAGACCCTGAAAAACAGCAAACAAGTGCTCCGGTGGGTTTCTTGGAGCTTGATGCTCATCACGGTTCTTATCCTTGATGCTTGTAGCTTCAGGTGTACAACTCATTGATGTGTTAGCATCACTTTGACCAAGATTCAACTATAAACATACAAATTGTTAAGACCAAGTAAGTATACAACTCACTTAAGAGTTTTAGAAGGATGATGAACCAAGGTTACATCATATTCTTAGTCTTAACACAAATACAAGTTCTATTTACAACTAAAGCTACAAACTTTCCTTCAATCAAACAAGTATGAACACAAACTTGATCAAATAAAGTAATGGAACCCTAAGCTAGAGAGCTTGGATCCTTTTTACACAAGTTATGAGATTACAAAGCTAGAAAGCTTGAATCTTTGATGTTCTTGAAGATCTTGAAGCATAAAGCTTAGATCTTCAAATTACATGAGGATTACAAACACAAGTTTGAATCTTTACAACAAAATAAAGAGATTAAAAGCTAAAAGATTTAGATCTAACAAAATAAGTGAAGATTCAAAGCTAGAAAGCTTGAATCTTCCATGTTCTTGAAAGATTCAAATCCAAGTTTGAATCTACAAGATGTAACAAGATCAAAAAGCTAAAAAGCTTGATCTTCACATGATGATGATGATTTCGTGACTAGGAGAAGAAGAAGAGAAAGAAAATTTAATACTTACACTTTTTAGAGTGAGAAAGACTAGAGAGAAAATAAGAGAGTAAGTGTGTGTAAATTGTGAATAAGATCAAGTGTGAAATGGGTGAGCTAAGGCTTGTATTTATAGTGGAAATGGGTGTGGGGAGGCCCTTATGGCCGTTGGCATGGGGAGGGGGACAAGGGGACACCTTTTTTGCTTTTTGGTTAATGGTTGTCTAAAGTTGGTGCTTATGTTAGGATCCCATGCAACATTAAGAATAATGGTAAGCAAAAATGCTAGTATGTTGGCTCTTATAAATGGGCATTTGTCTTACATATAATTGGGTCATTACCCATTAATAATTGGGCTAATTAAATAGTCCACTAGCTAGAGTAGGGTGGGCTAAAGTCCAACAAGGTAGAAAGTCCAACAAGACTAACTAGTGTGTTCTAGTAAATTACTAAGCGTAATTAAGCATCCAAAAATCCAAGTAATTGTTATTATAAAATAACAATTAGTATTATGTAGTCATAATATTCCGATTATGACCAAAGTTAAACGTGTACCAAGTACATAGCTCGTTTCAAACGTCAAGTGACACGAACGATCGTAAAAGCATTCGGGGATCATGTTAAGTGATTACACACTTAATAGCACGTTGTAAGATATTAATGAAAGTAATTAATCATTAAATAAGATCCCAGAGCATAAACTAGCTCAGTACGCAAAAATACGCAGTTTCGTGAAGGCACAAAGCACAAAAGCAAGTTGGAAATGCCGGGTCGTTACAAATGTGTCAAATTCTACCATGATAGTTTGTCATGTGTCAAGTCTATCATTCTATTTATTACAATTATATTTAAATCATATTATAAAATAATATTATTTCTACATTTCGTCTAGACCATTAATCAGGGTGTTACAAATGGTATTTTAACCCGTATCCAATAGTTAGGTAGTTATGAGTGATGAGATTAGGGATTCATATACAGTAACTATTATAAATATATTTGCCATTACACAAACATCTCAATTGCAACCATATAATGAATTCACTATGAGTACTCACAATAAAACATGTATATCTCAACATAAAAATTATACATAATTGTCACAATATATGTTTGATAGTAAATTTAACAAATTATGTTCATTATTAGACAAACATTAGTACATTACACATTCTGGTAGAAGAATTTGAAATTACATCATGTTATATTACATTTATGTTTTCATTATATTTTTGAAAATATTATAAGATTTCTTAAATATCCAATGTATATCCATTAACCAGCTTAATCCAATAGATATTGATATAGATGGTTGAACTAAATTTAAATGGATATGAATATGTATATGAATATAAATATGGATAAAAAAAACTAAATGGATATGGATATGAATATGACCTTACGTCCTCACAAGATTCATTGACATCCTTAAGATGAAGGATTGAAGATAGAACCGTAAGAAATTGTGATGTAGAAGGAAGTAAAAAAGAATTAGAATAGGAATTTGACAAAAGTTTGTTTATTTTTATATCTAACATATTCAATGACCCATACTATAAAATTATAAGTGGGCTAATTTCAAACACTTTAGTAGGCCAAACTATTAAACTATAATCCCTAAAAATTTATGGGTTCTCATTGTTATATTTAGTGGTTTCCTGTACAAAAAATAAAAATAAAAAATTTGTGTTAAATTTCGAAAAACTAGTGGTGTCACAGTACCATGTATCTAACCACCTAAAGTCGCCACTGTTTGTAAATGTGGTGATTGGTTTAATTTTTCATTGCGAAAACGTCGGAGGGCTATCACTACAGGTTTTAGAACGTATATTAAAGATTGGCAAGTTAAGTACTTTTTGATTGACGAAAATTTATTTCCTTCCCCCAATGAAATGGTGTTTGGCAAGGGATGATCCTTGTGATGTGTATTAGGAACTGACACAATCATTACAGGAGTCAGATGAATTATTTCAGAAGTATAAATTGCGGGCTCGTGCTTTTCCGCTATGTGAAATCTCGTGGTTCAAGAAACGAGGGCAGGAGAGTTGGGTAAATTTATCTATTTCTTATTCTTAGTTTTTGATATGACTAAAGTTTAGTCAATAGCCCAATATTTGTATGTTGATGGTCGTTGCTTAGTTGGGGATATCGTTCGCTTTCTATTTATGTGACCAGATATATCAATTTACTTAGGTGATTATTATTTTATATAGAATGTAAACCTGCTGAAGACTCAATATTGTACTTATAAGGTTGCACCTAATATAAACTAATGTAATTGTCCTTGGACATAATTTTTTTTTTTTTTTTTTTTAAGTATTGGCCATGACTGATCACGCCATATTAAAATGTATGGATAATTTTATGCAGACTTTGGTAATTTAGAGAGGCATATATATTTATAGTAGTTCTTAATGTGCAGATAATGTATTGATGGGTTACTTAACTCAAGATCCCTCTTTAATGCTTATGGGTGCATCACAGAGCGTCGTTCCAACTGAGAATATTGATTATATGGGTGTTGGTATTTCTTCAGCTGTAGATGAAGAGAAACAAGAGGACTTTGAGGAGCCTTTGTTAGAAGCGATTGTTGCTCTTCCTTTAAAGAAACGGCAACTTGTGATGGTTGATAATGCGTCATTTTCGTTGGGGGTGTTATTGGTGAAAAGGCTCGAGGTGATTTACAGTCTGATATGCACCCTTCAGCTTCCAAAGCTATTGCGTATGATCTAGGTAGTGGGTTAAGCACCTCAAAGTTGCTTGTATTTGACTTGTGGTGAACCGGAAGACAACATATGGAAATCTTTTTCATTAGCTGATTTGGTTCCTACCAACGTGTTGCGAGTATGCCAATTTTTGGTGATTATTTTGATAACGTTGGACTCCTGACCAGCCTACGTTAACTACACAAGCAGCCGTGAGTATACACTATGGAGATACTTTAATTGAAACATTTAATTGTAAAGTTGTCCCACGAATGGTTCCAAATGATGATACGTCAAATTACAACGTACAAATACGGTACATAATGACCGTATTTGTTGGTATCACTCACAAGAGAGGTTAGATTTCTTAAATTAGTATGAGAGTTTGTGGGTGATTTTATCGTGTCGGGTGGCGATTCCCTATTTGGTAACTCATATTACAGCTTTGAATGTAATCACTGGCGGATCTAGGTTTCGTAGTCACTTGTGTCACTAATTAAAAGTTAAAAAAAAAAAAAAAAAAACATTACACTATCTAGTGGTGTCACACACAAAAAGTTACACTATACAATAGTATCACTAGTTAAAAACCCCGAAATTTTTTAACTGCATCGCGTATTTCAGTGGTAGCCCGTGCTACCACTGAATATAATATAGATCCGCCCTTGAGTGTAATTGGTTTTACGCCCTTATCCTTGGTAGGAACCGACCGAATATGAATGAGAAAATATATCTTTATTGACTCCAGATATTTTTATTATAGTGACGATATATTAACTAGGCACTGAGTTTATTATCTTTGATACTCTATAAAAGTGGTAATGTATATATGAATGTCGATGATTTCTTTATTGCATTCTTGTTTGTTTTTAGGCAAATTTACCACAAAGCTCCACGGAAGGAAGGTTGATGGCTTCTATATTTTGTAAGATATTCTAAAAGCTATATCTTACCAAAGTTACTATGACTTGACTTTCTCCATGTTTTCAAACTTGTAGTATTATTTATGATATCATATATGTATTTTATATATTTTAATAATACTTACTCTAGTATTTGTCACTCTATAATCCTCCTAACTTCAGTTATCCAGTATTCGACTTCATAAATCAACATCAGTCCCCTTTCAAGAATTAAAAAAAATCCTTATGACAGTTACAATACCCATATTAGGTGGATCATGATGCAGAAACGAAAACCCGAAATGCATATAATATTGTTATGGCTTCACCCCCATATTAGCTCACCTTGCAAGCGGGAAAGCTTCTATCTCTTATAGAGAATAAACATAGGGGAAAGAGAAATACAAGAAGTCTGCAATCTTACTAATAACTAAGAAAAGTGGTTTTGCTTTACTAATGCAACACTCCTCACATTCTCAAAGTAGTTGCCTCCGTCCTGCTTCTAGAATAGAGTAAGCTTCAATAAACATAAAAAAAACTCTTGCGTAACATTTATAACACTTCCTTTGACACCAGTTAACTTAAAAGATTAACGCCTTCAATCTTCAAAAATCAAAATAACATAGTACTATGCAATAGTCACTTTCAGAACATTTGGTCAAACTACAACTATGTTACCAGCTGAAAATCCACGTCATGTCCAAATAAGATACAAATTTTTACTCCCCTATTAATAGTACACAAAAAAATAAATAAAATAAATAAAATAAAAAATAAAAAATTTAAGAAAAAAATGATTATCACATAAAAAAAAATTTACTTTACAGTTTTACCTCTTACTTTTTTACCTATATTTTTGTCTTATAAGTAAAAGTTAAGAGCATAAAGGAAATCTACCTTATTATTTTAAATAAACTATTAATTTTGGACAGTCCAAAAAAGAATATTGGAACCATTAAGATGCTACGGAGGAAGTAATAATTTCATTCAAAATTATGTGTTTGCATTAGAATTGACCAATATTTACCATTTCTTTCCAAATCAAACATTGTATTTACTATTTTCAACTCATCCATTTTCATTCTATCAAGATTTAAGAACCGGAGCAGTAAAGTGGCAATCTTGATCCATTACATGACACTGAGGAGTAACAATGTACCACAAGACCGACCCAAATTTCCTTCAGCACAAGCTTTCCATTTGACAATTTTAACCTCTATAAAATCAATAACGAATAATGGATATAATCTGCAAACTCTAGATTCAATACTACGATCATAGTAGTATCATGGATATTATGAAGTTTAAAATCAAAAGCACAACCAAGGGCGAGTCTAGGCTTTGACCCGCGGGGTCACGGGACACCACTAGTTTGAAAATTTTGTGTAGAAAATTCCCTTTAAAATGTATATGACACCACTAAATTTAACTACAGGACCCCATATATTTTTCGAATTAATAACATTTCCTTTAAGTTGTATAGGTCTATAGGATACCACTAAATTTAACTACTCGGACCTCATATATATACTTTGAATTTGTAGTTTTTAAAAGTAAATAACCATTAAAATAACAATAAAATATAATTAGTACTGGAAAAAAAATCGGGACCACATTGAGTTTCGTTTCTGGAATCGCCACTGAGCACAACTATAAACACAAACCTCACACTTACAAACCCTACGCCCATAGGTTTAAGATCCAGGTATATATTAGAAACAAAATTATCAACCTTGAAGAAGCATGATTAACGAACCAAAGCCTGCGTACATTAAACAAAAACAAACGTCATCCTTTTCATACAGTAATGAATCGTTCTATTCAATTGCTACATATAATTTGTTACTACAACTAAAGTAAAGGTCTGAAGCCAACACCTTGAAAAATGATATTTGATATTAGATGAAATAACTTAAATAACTTAATGTGTCCTGCCTTTTTGCCATCAATTGTTAAAAAAATCAAGATTATCAATTTATCACCCCTTGCTATCAATTGTCATGGGCAAGGTGTCCTGTTTTCTAGTCCCATTCTGCAATTTAACAAACACCAAATTTAACAACTAATCATTGCATACAAACGTTAATAGATCAAAAGCAGTTTTCAGTTTATCTACAGACATCTATCTGTGTGTTTCAAATGGTTAAAAGAAAAGATCACACACAAATATATGTATCGTTACTTACAGAAGATTGAAGGTGCGCCATTTTGTTCATTTGGGCGAAAATATTTCCATAAAAACGGGCATCTTTCTTGTTATACTCCATGACTTTTTGTTTCAATACCTTGTACTCCAACTTCACATCCCTGGTATCAGTAAGTAATTTGAGGTTCCAAAAAGCAAATCTTTTACAAATTATAGGTGGAATAACTACCCATTATGTTACTCACTTGTACAAAAATAACCCATTTTGATCTGAACCCATCTTAATGTGTTACGAAACTGCCTGACCCGCCCATTTGCTACATCTAATTACAAAGAGTATTTTGACCAACTTCAAAATAAAAAATCAAAGATCATATAACCAATAATACCTATTATCAGGATCAATCTCAAGTGCTTTCTTGATATCCATCTCTGCAAGATCCAAATCAGCAAGCCGAATATATGCTTGAGCTCTCCTGTAAAGTGCCTTAACATTCTTGCTGTCAAAATTTAAGACCTTTGTGCATATATTTACCGCTAGTTTATAATCTCCCAATTTTAGTTTGCAGACTGCATTGTTTAGATTGCAGCTGATTCTTAGAACCCTGGCTTGTTGTTTCTCAACTTCACTAAAAGCAGAGTCGTATTCGATGAAACTTAGAGCCTATGTCAAAGAAAAGAATCTATTATTAGCAATTATACAACAATAAAATTAAAAAATCTCATATATTTGACATTACCTTTTCGTATCGCTTTGAAGCTCTCTCGTATTTTTGTTTTATGAAAAGGTTATTGCCTTCTTCTTTCTTTCTTCCCGAAGTTTCAATCTTTTCTTGTGTAGTTAGTTCCCATGTGTCTTTCTCCTGTAATCAATAACGCTTTATATTAATGCAACTGAATTAATCAACTCTTTAGGTAAAACAGAAAAAAAAAAATCAAAACTTTATTATTGAAATGCCATAAATAGCTTAGTAGAACCTTTTCAAATGAAGTCAACTCTACATGGTAGTACACAGTAGAATTTGCAGAAACAATAGCTGAATCTTGATGTGATACGGATGAACCAAATGCGTATTCTGGATGAATAGTTAGCAGTGCAATTTCACCCTTCTTCATGGTCCTTACACCCTTATCAATCCCATCTATAACTTGTTCTGTCATAAACAAAACACAACACTGTCACAATCTCACTGTAAATTTGTATAAAGAAATATTAGTTTAACAGACAATGCACTTACCTTCATCTATTTTAAACTCGAAGGGTACCTCATCATATCCTTTTTTCACAAAAACAGTTCCATCTGGTAGTTTACCAACCAGTTTTACTACAGATTCATCAACAAATCAATTTATTAATGGATTTTAGATGTGATAATATCGACCCATTAATAAATAAAAGGTTTAATCGGGTGGTGCTTAATCTCAAAATGTAAAACATAACTTATCTAAAAAGGGAACAGATCAATGGGTCAAACTTAGAAGCTGCAGACATTCTATTATTAATACTCACAACTTCCTAGATTGTTTATTCAAAATCTATTATAACATTAGTTTTATAGCCAACTTTTAATCATAATTAAAGCGTTACTTAAATGTAAAATGAAATAAACCTGGCAAAAGCGTTTGCAGGCTAATCAATCCATTCTCAAACGGTCTCTACCAATACTAAAAAGGATAAGTTTCAGCCGTGACCGATTTTGATTATTTATCCTGCCCGCCCATTTCAACACCTTCTAATCAAGTTTATCCCATGACCCAAAACAAAACAATGCACATAAAAAAAAACCTTGAACAATTGCACCGTCGTTTGGGCGGTCATAGCCTTCTCCCTCATTCAAGATTTTCTTTATAACCTTATTGTCGGCTGTAACTTCAGAAATAGTCTTCCACGAAACCAGCTCGAGCGTTATTTGGACGATGGTGTTTGGTAACACAACACATTCGTTACCACTTGCTGGGTCCCTACCGTTCTCCCCGAATGCATCTGCAACAATAAAAAAAATGGTCATAATTATACCATCAAGATTCAATCTTTGTGCATACGAAACTAACACTTCATGCAAATAAATTTGTTAGATAGTTTTCAAATATCTTACATTGTGGCTTTACAGTAAGGAGGGTCTTCTCTCCCTTCTTCATGGTTTTCACAGCTTTTGACAAAGCAGGACACAAATACCCTGCACAAATATTAGCCAACCCGCTCATTTTGCAACGTCTAAAGATAACAGAACTGTTTTATAAGCAAGAAACTACTTACCTTCCTTCACAATGAATTCAACTTTCTCGGATTTTGTAACTAAACGCCCATCCTCAAGTCGAACCTCGTATTTGACTAAACACAAACCCATGTGATCAAAACTCCTAAAAGATTGTTTTTTTAGAACGTTTATACACTAAAGGGAGTGATCTGTACACCACCAAATTTATGCATACACCACCATAACTGCTTGAGAGGGTTGTACAGTACAACATTATAATGCAATGTTTAATGGTATACACATAATTTTAGTGGTGTACAATCATCACCCATACACAAAGGACAAGTCATAATGTACCTAGCACTTCGTCTGGATCTTTAGGGGTCTGCCAGCTGTCTCCTTCCATTAGTATAGTCTTCAATATACCTCCATCTTTGCATATATCCTTCACTTTGGTCCATGAACGCAACTCGATTTCAAACTCAAGTGTCGAGTTAGGTGGGATTGTTGGAGGCGATCCAGATTCTCCGTATGCTAGTGCAGGTGGTATTATGAACCGCGCTTTTTCACCTTTCTTCATTGTCTTGATACCATCATCCCAGCCTTGGATCACATGTCCTGTATCACCACTTTACAAAAAAATTAAGGAACTACAAAAGTGGTGCAATACATAAAAGTACTTATAAACACCCTTTTAATAAGGTTATAATGTGAGGTAATTTAATGTGAGGTAATTTAAGACACATTTGAAAGATGAATTATCACTTCAACTAGTTCAAAACACATCTTACCGAGCCCGAGCTTGAACTTAAATGGATTCTCTAGAACAAAGCTTGAATCAAAACTAGTTCCATCAAGTAAACTTCCCACATAGTGAACTGCAAACTCAAAAACACTAATTAGATCACTAAATTACACCAGAAATCAGATCACAATATTAAACAACCACATATGCACATGTTTTTTGTTTGATTTTGAAGTTTTATTAATAAATATGTAAATTAAATCTCACTAGGGTGGCATTAATGTATACAGAGTCCTGCAAAATACTTGAACTTTGAGATTATATAAAAAGTAAAACGAACTATGATTGTCCTTATTTTATAAATTTTCAAAGATTAAGATATAAAAAAGCTTTAAAATATAACGGATAAAGTTTCCATTTTCGGAAAAGAGTAATTTTTTTTTATGATTTTAAGATTCTCTTTTTCTCAAAAAATTTATCCAGAAAAGTAGCCTAGGCATAATTTTAACAGAAGTAGATACATATACATACATTGTTTTATCAAACAAACAAACAAAAAGTATAAAAATTACCTTCAACTTCATCACCAATAAGGGGACTTTCATACCCATCACCTTCCTTAATAATCTTTTTCTTCAACCCATTTTGTCCAATCTCCTTCTCCTGTCCAACTATATCGTCTCCCATTCCTTCTATCCCGTCGCTCTATTTGAATTTTTCAGAATTCGGAATCTCAAATTTATCCTCCATTTATCCAATAACAATATATATATATATATATATATGTAAAAGTTAGCACTGGTATCCAAATCCAAACAAAGAAACAAAAAGTGAGTTGAATGTGAGGTTGTTATGTGTTGTGTGTTTGGATATGATGTTAGAGGCTATGATAGATTGTGTCAAAATAACACAAAACATTTAGTGGTTCTGGCAGTATATATAAATTATGGGATTGAAGGAAGATCAGTTGCATGGATTTAAAGAGATGATGTTATATTTCTTGATTGGCTTGTTTTTTTCTATGATCCAATTATTCATGGGTGTGTTACACCTTAAATCAACCAACGTTACTTTACTATTCTAGTACGGAGTATTTTTTTTTTTTTTTTTTTTATTTTTTTTTTGAAACAAATTTATGGCCTTAAGGGTATTTTGTTTTATTTTTGATTTAGTTATATTTAGTTATCTTACCAAAGGTTTGATAAGTTGGTGATTTTATTTTGTTAAAGGTTTTTTTTATTATTGTGGTAATTAAAATTATTTATAATATGTCCTAAACTGTGAATTTAGGAAAACTATCTAATTCTATTTAGTTCCCACTGAATAATAAAGATTTTTCTGTTATTGACGTATATAATCCTATACTTTTTTCGACTAACAGTCATTTTTTTATTATCTATCTATTTTACAAATTCTATTTAGGCAAATGATCCAAAATAAGTTGCAAAATTAAAGTATATCGTATTTAGGGAAGACAATGGTTCGGATATGGATCGGGTGATGCCGTATCCATATCCATTTAGTATTTATTCATCCATATCTATATCCATATCCATTTTGTTTTTGTTCATCGATCCATATCCATTGGATTAAACGGGTTAATGGATATCCATTGGATATTAAAAAGATATTATATTTCCAACTATGCTATTAAACAAAAATGTTTTATAACTTATGTTATGCGAGGTGTATACGAAATAGTTATATTTTTGTTACGAAATACTACGAAATACTACACAGGTTTTATTAATTTACGGATGAGATATACCTAAACCTTGCTACAACACTTATAGGCAGTGTACCTAATCGTAGAGTAGTGTAGTTTTTAGTAATTCCGGTTCGTTCCACAGGGAGCTAGCTGAGTTTAACGCTATATTTTTAACAACTATATTTATATAAAATATATATAATTATATATAGTAATATTATTATAAAAGGGGGGTTTTTTTACCGTTAAATGACCGGTTTGTCGATTTTATATTTTAAGTGTAAAGATAAATGACAATAATTAAAGTGCGTACAATAATTAAAAATACAAATAAAGCGTAAAAATAAATGACGATAAATAAAATGACAGTAAATTAAAGGTACGATGAAATATGAAATAAAAGTATTATGCTTATTTAAACTTCCGTAATCATGATGTTTGACGTTTTGATTTTAATTAATTGTTACCCGGGTTAAATGTCCTTTGTCTTGGATTATTTGATACCTATCTGGTTTTTGTCCATAATAGTCCATCGGTCATAATTATAAAATGCTTGTCAAATTAACCTTATTCCCGAAGTCAAATATTCCAACTAATTATGGATTCGAACTGTAACAAGGTTTTAATACTTTGTTAATAATTACACCAGGTTATCGACTGCGCGTAATTCAAGGTTTTAATACTTTGTTAAAAATTACACCAATTATCCTTGTATGTAATCTACCCATGTTTTAATGAGATATGAATATTAATTTACCCACTTGATCAGAATGAATAATCAATTATCCAACCCGAATAATTAATTAAATGATCGTAAAAGATATCGTATAAACGTCACTAAATAGGACATACATAATCATTTTAATAATTATTAGATTAACTAATTTGAAGATAGGTTCGACAGGTTCCAATGAGTTGTTATTCGATTAGACAATACCCCCTATCTATTAATAGTCAATAGTCCAATGTCCACAAGTGTCGGTCTTTTGTCCAAACCTTAATTATGGTACAAAATCTAATAACCCAATCTTAATTTTTAGTCCAACATCACGATTACTTTGGCTTAAATAAGCATAATAATAACTTAGTTACGAGACATTAATTTAAAAAGGAAGAACATAGCTTACAGTGATTATTTATCGCGTAGCGTTACCCGGACAGAGTTCCGACTTAAAACCCGTAAAACATTTCTTACAATAACCCAATTATTATTAAACTTAAATTAAAATTAAAATTATAAATATATATATTTATTTTACAGATGAAGAGAAGAGAAAAAGATGTGTGTTTTATTTCGGCCAGAAAACGTGAGTTTTATAGAATGTGGCCTGCTACAGTAACTCATGCGGTTGCATGAGTTTTGTGCCTTCTGGCCATGCGATCGCATGACCGTCATTTCCTTGTCACATACTTTTTGGCTCCTAGCTTGTCGACATATTTATTTAATATATATAATATATATATAATTTTATATAATTATATATATATTATATTATATTCATGTGCATAGTTGATTTGTAATTTTAGCTCCGTTGCGTCGCGCGTTGATAGTTGGTTCATGTCCCGGTTCCAGATTTTCGAACGTCCTTGCGTACTATTTAATATCTTGTACTTTGTGTTTTGCGGCTTGTACTCTTATCATTTTTGGACGTTTCTCATCAATAAATTGAACCACTTGAATTATATCTTGTACATTTGAGCTTTTTGGTCATCTGCGTCTTCAAATCGTCGTTTTCTTCTTTTATCTTCGCACTTATTTATTTAAACGAATATTACATAAAAATAGAACAATTGCAACTAAAAGCTTTACATATTGGAAGAATATTGTGTCTAAATATATGTTCATTTGGAGCACTATCAATAACAAATATAAATATAACATGACATAATTAAAATCTATTCACTAAAACGTGCAATATTTGTCGAATATATAACACGATTTGTTGACTTTACTATTAAATATAGACTATTAAAAGTTAAATATGTAATTTGTATGTTTATATTGTTAGATACGCGTGTTTTATCGTAATATATCATAGTTATTTCATAATAAGGTTGAATGAAAAATGTAAATCTAACAGTAAATGCATTTGTAATGGTAAATAGATAAACATATATGTATTTGTATATGTATTTCGGGTGTTAATGTATATATCCGTGGATGAAAGTTTTCATTCATATCCATATTCGTATTCATATCCATTTAAGTTCATCCATATTCATCACGAAGCGGGTGGATCGTGTGACGCCCCGTACAAAATTAACGTGTACGGATCATCCACAACAGGATCATTACAAGGTCAAACACTATATGCTGTTTTAAAATAAGTTTGCATTCATAAGAAGGGGTGACGTCATAACCAACATCAAAAGTTTTACAAAAAATAGTAGGCCTCTACGAATAGAAGCAATTAACATAAGTACGAGACCCAATGGTCATTACAAATTCATTGTTTCAAAGGTAACATAGTTTGTTAATGCAAGGTAAACGTTTCATGCAGAGACATCTCTAACAAAAGCAGCGGGAGTCTACACAGCAAGACTACTACAGCGGAAGCATCAAACCTCTAAGCACCTGAGAAAACATGCTTAAAAATGTCAACACGAAGGTTGGTGAGCTATAGTTTAAATGTAACAGTAATGTAAGGTAGGCCACGAGATTTCAGTGTTTCAAAACAGTATGAAAAGTATATGCTAAACCGTGGGCACTTGGTAACTAACTTAACGTAATATCACCCCCTAAAAGTACACTTGCCGAGTGCGTAAGTTTACGAAGTATTAAACACCCGTTAAATGCTAGCGCGACTAGCCCGAGTGGGGATGTCAAACCCTATGGATCCATATCTAAGATTCGCGTTCACCGGTTCGAAGACCAATAACTAAACGTTACCGAGCTAAGGGGAAAGTTTATGCCGTTATATAACTCACACATATATAAAGTTTAAGTACTCGTGCCTAGTATGTAAAACGTAAAAAGCGCATGTATTCTCAGTCCCAAAATAGTTAAAGTAAAAAGGGATGTTATAACTCACAGTGAAAAGTAGTAAAGTCAATACGAGATAAGTAAGCAAGTAGTTGGTCCAAAAGGTCCTCAACCTAAGTCAAAAGTTACTAAGTCAGTAAATCGTTCCCAAAGGTTTAAAAGTATGTAAATTAGGTCTTAAGTATTATCATCATTCATCATCAATCAAAAAGAGTAAAGTAAGTTTCAATCAAGAATAGAGATAAAACAAGGGTTGACTTCATTCAGCTGCTACGACCTCTATACAAATCGAAAAGATGCGTAGTCAGTGGATATGGCTCCATATGTGAGTCCCCCAACCACTGACCAATTTTTAGAACCAAATTCGTCTTCGTTTGACCGTGGCGATGGTTTAAGTGCGAGTAGGTCAGAAATTTCAGCACAACGTTACAAAGGTGTAGTGACTTTCGGAAGGCTATAAATCCTAAACCATAAATCGGATTAAGACGAGTCCTAAACGAAAAGTCATCTAATCGAACCGAAAAATATGGAAATCAACTTTTCCAGTAGCCTAGGTGACTGATCAGACCTCGAAAACAGTAAACAAAGTGCTCTGGTGGGTTCTTGGTGCTTGATGTTCATCACGGTTCTCATCCTTGATGCTTGTAGCTTCAAGTGTACAACTCGTTGATGTGTTTGCATCACCTTAACCAAGTTTTGACCATCATGACACTTGCGTATGTCTAATATAAATAGCACAACTCATTTAAGGGTTGTAAGAAGGTTGATGAACCAAAGTTACATCAAGATCTTAGATCCGACACATACATTAGTTCTAATAGTAATATTAAGCTATAAACTTGAATGTAAACTAAATAAACAAGATCTTAAGTTGTAGAACTTAGATCTTAGTTAGATCTTGAAGATCATAGACTAGAAAGTCTAGATCTAGTGTTCTTAAGTTAAATCCTAAGTTATAGAACTTGGATCTTCAATTTAATAAAACCATAAGTTATGAAACTTAGATTTTAATCTTGTAGAATGTATATATAAGCTTATAAGCTTTTATTTTAGACAAAATTGGAAGACCATAAGCTATAGAAACTTAGATCCAACATAAGTGTATAAAGTTATAACTAGAAAGTTTAACTTCCATGTTCTTGAACTTACAAAGTTTAAACTTCAGTTTCAAGAAAAATGAGATCAAGTTTAACTAGTAACACTTGACCAAAATTAAATAAAGTCACGAATTGAAATGTATACAAAAAGGAATAAATAAATTAAAGCTACAAGTAACAAGTTCATGTTTGTTTTATACTTAAGGAGATTCAAGTCAAAGCTTGGATCTTAAGACAATAAACCTTAAGTTTCTAAAACATGAACACAAGTAAGATCTTAAAGCTTATGAACTTTAGATCTATATAACTTTTCAGGTGTAGAACCTTAAGCTAACAAGCTTAGATCCTTGTTCTTGATTCCTCATCAAACAAAGGATGGAAGGAGCAAGATTCATAAAGATACAAACTAGAAAGTTTGATCTTTAACAACAAACAAGAAAGATGGTGATGATACTTAGCATTTTTTCAAAGGGAGAAAGAAGAAAGAAAGAAAAAGATTTTACTTACAATTTAGAGAGAAAGTTTTAGAGTAAGAAGTGGTGTAAGAAAGATATGTGTAAAATGAAGTAAAACTAGCATATATGTAACAAAAAAAAAGAAAATGGAACTCATCTCCCCATGACCCAAGGCCGACGGTTTGGCCTCCAAAAGGGGGTGGTCAATGTTCATCTTTCAAGTGTGGGAGGGTGGTGTATGCTAGGAAGGAGTATAAGTCAAATACATGGAAAAGAGGTGCATGCATGCTTGAGACATCTTTGTCTCCTACACCTTAATTAATCTTGTTTAATCTTAATGTATTACTAGCATAAAAATGGGCTCACTAATTAGTCCATTAAGTAATGTAGGGTGGGCCTTGATAGTCCAGGTCCAATAACATAAGCCCATGTATAAGTATGCAACAATTTAGTAAGAAGCCCAAGTAATTAACTACTTACATTAGTTAATTAGGAATAATTAATAATAATTAATTATTAACGTAAATAATATTCGAAATATTATTCGTGAAAAGCGCGTGTCGAAAAGACGAGTCGGGACATGGAAAGCCACTTACGGTGACAAGGAAAATATATAAGAATACATTTATTAACACACAAGTATTAATAATAAATATTAATAATATAAGTTGGAAAATCCAGGGTCGTTACATTACCCACCTGTTAAAGAAAATTTCGTCTCGAAATTTTAAGCTGAGGTGGATGGAGGAGTTGGGAAAAGGTGAGGATACTTCTGCATCATTTGATCCTCTCGTTCCCAGGTAAACTCGGGTCCTCGTTTGGCATTCCATAGGACTCGGACGATCGGAATCTTATTGCGTTTCAAAGTTTTGACCTCACGGTCCATAATTTCGACAGGTTCTTCCACGAAGTGGAGTTTGTCATCAATTGTAAGTTCCTCCAGTGGTATGACAAGTTCCGGTTCAGCAAGACACTTCTTCAAATTTGATACGTGGAAGGTAGGATGAACTGAGCTCAATTGAGTCAAAAGATCCAGACGGTAAGCAACGGGTCCAACACGCTCCAAGATTTCGAAAGGACCAATGTATCGCGGATTGAGCTTCCCACATTTTCCAAAACGGATTACACCTTTCCAAGGTGCGACCTTCAACATTACATGGTCACCCACGTTGAATTCGAAGTCTTTACGTTTAAGGTCGGCATAACTCTTTTGGCGATCACGGGTCGTCTTGAGTCTCGCTTGAATTTGGACAATCTTCTCGGTTGTTTCATGGACTAACTCGGGTCCGGTGATTTTCTTTTCGCCTACTTCGGCCCAACAAATAGGAGAACGGAATTTGCGGCCATACAACGCTTCGAAAGGTGCGGTATTAATAATCGAATGATAACTGTTGTGGTAAGAAAATTCGGCTAGCGTCAAATGCTTTTCCCAAGCTTTTCCGAAATCAATAACACAAGCACGCAACATGTCCTCCAAAGTCTGAATCATGCGTTAGCTTTGTCCGTCGGTCTGTGGGTGATACGAGTAGTCATGTCGAGACGAGTCCCCGAGGCTTCTTGCAAAGAACGCCAAAATCTGGAAGCAAAACGGGTATCGCGATCTGAGATGATCGATAAGGGCACACCATGACGAGATACAATTTCCTTTATGTATAGTTGAGCGAGTTTTTCCATCGTATCCGTTTCTTTCATGGCTAAGAAGTGTGCAGATTTGGTAAGACGGTCAACGATAACCCAGATGGTATCGTATCCGCCCACCGTCTTTGGTAGTTTCGTAATGAAGTCTATTGTTATCCTTTCCCACTTCCATTGCGGGATTTTTGGTTGCTGAAGTAACCCAGAGGGCCTCTGATGTTCAGCCTTAACCTTCGAGCAAGTCAAACACTTCCCAACATAAGTTGCAACATCCTTCTTAAGATTTGGCCACCAATACTGTTCCTTGAGATCGTGGTACATTTTACCAGCTCCTGGATGAATCGAATATCTTGACTTGTGGGCTTCGTCTAGAATGAGGCTTCGCAAATCCCCATAACTAGGCACCCAAATTCTTCCGGCGAAGTATCGGAGTCCAGTCTCCTTAACCTCGAATCGAGAGACGAGAATGTTCAAGTGTTCATGGGATATATTCTCCTCTTTGAGAGCCTCATCTTGGGCTACTCGGATTTGACTATTGAGATTTGAATGGATGATGATGTTCAGGGCCCGAACACGAAAAGGTGTCATCCTCTCCTTTCGGCTCAAAGCATCGGCTACAACATTGGCCTTGCCAGGATGGTAACGAAGTTCACAATCATAGTCATTCAGCGTCTCGATCCATCGTCGCTGTCTCATGTTCCGTTGTTTCTGATCGAATATGTGTTGGAGACTTTTGTGGTCGGTGAAGATAGTACTTTTAGTTCTATAAAGATAGTGTCTCCACAGTTTGAGCGCAAAGACAACGGCTCCAAGTTCGAGATCGTGAGTAGTATAGTTTCGCTCGTGAATCTTCAGTTGACGAGAAGCATAAGCAATGACCTTCGCTCTTTGCATCAATACGCAATCAAAACCATTTTTCGAGGCATCACAATATACGACGAAATCGTCACTGCCTTCAGGAAGGGATAGGATAGGTGCGGTGGTCAATTTCTGCTTCAAGGTTTGAAATGCTAATTTGTGTTCGGTTTCCCAAATGAACTTCTTCCCTTTGAGAGTCAGCGCAGTCAAAGGACGCGCAATCAGAGATAAACCTTCAATGAACCTTCGGTAATAACTGGCGAGGCCTAAAAATTGGCGGATATGAGTCGGAGTAGTGGGGGTTTCCCACTTGCTGATAGCTTTGATCTTTGCGGGATCAACTTTGATACCATGATCGCTCACAATATGACCCAGAAATTGGACTTCCTTCAACCAAAACTCACACTTGGAGAATTTGGCATAAAGTTGTTCTTGTCTCAAGAGTTCAAGCACTAGTCGAAAATGTTACTCATGTTCTTCTTCGCTTTTGGAGTAGATGAGGATATCATCTATGAAGACGATAACGAACTTATCCAGGTATGGCTTGCATACACGATTCATGAGATCCATAAACACGGCAGGTGCATTGGTTAAACCGAATGACATCACGAGAAACATATAGTGACCATAACGGGTTCTGAACGCAGTTTTCATCACATCACTCTCCTTCACCCTCAACTGGTGATAACCGGATCACAAATCGATCTTAGAGTAAACGCTTGATCCTTGCAGCTGATCGAAAAGATCGTCAACTCGGGGAAGGGGATACCAATTCTTGATCGTCAATTTATTGAGTTCGCGGTAGTCGATACACATGCGGAAAGATCCGTCCTTCTTCTTCACAAATAAAATAGGAGTGCCCCAAGGTGAAGAACTTGGTTTGATAAATCTACGATCTAGTAGTTCTTGTAGTTGGCTCTGCAACTCTTGCATTTCGGAAGGTGCGAGTCGATAAGGTGCGCGAGCTACAGGTGCAGCTCCTGGCACTAAATCGATCTGAAACTCCACTGCCCTCATTGGCAGTAATCCAGGCAATTCTTCCGGAAAGACGTCGGGGAATTCGTTCACAATTCGTACATCATCCACGCTCTTCACTTCGATTTCTAATATTCTCACATGTGCTAAAACAGCAAGACGTCCTTTCTTCATGATCTTTTGTGCTTTCATGCAACTAATGAGGTTCAGCTTCGAGTTACATCTCTCTTCGTAAATAATCAGTGGCTCACCATCTTCGTGTGGTATACGAAGAGCTTTATCTCCACAGATAATGTCGGCCCTTACCTTGGTCAACCAGTCCATACCGACAATCACGTCAAAGCTTCCCATTTTGATGGGTATCAAGTCAATCTCGAAATCCACGCCAGCTATGTTGATAATACCTCCTCGGCTAATTTGGTCAACTTTCTCAAGTTTTCCATTGGCTACCTCAACAAGCATACTCTCCTTTAAAGGAACTAACGACCAATTTATCTTAGAGCAAAAGTGTCTACATACATAACTCCTATCGGCACCAGTATCAAATAGGACAGAAGCTAATAGATTATTGATAGTGAATATACCTGTAACCAAGTCGAGATTCTCACGGGCATCCCTTGCGTTTACATTGAAAGCTCTTCCACGCGCTGGCCTACCGTCCTTTCTCTTGTTGGGACATTCATTCCTGAAGTGGCCCTGTTGTCCACACTCATAGCACTTCCTTGGTCCAGTAGGGTTTGTCTTCACAGTTGGGGTGGTGATCTTGCTGTCTTTGCCAATGTGTCAGTCCTTTTACACTTTTCACAGGCCACGTTGCAGTACCCGGTATGATGCTTGTAGCATCTCTTGCACTGCGGGAGACTACCCTTGTAGTTAGGGTTTGAGCTAGGGTTCGGGTTGGGGTTCCTCCCGTCGTTGTTTCCCTTGAAACTTTCATGCCTCTTAGCTGGGTTTTGATAAAAGACCCTTCCCTTGTTGCTGTCCCACTTACGTTTCTCATTACTAGCTCCCGATTCGGATTTCCCCTTTTCTGGTTCTTTACTGGTAATTTGGTTCATCAGGGTGTGCGCCATGCGCATAGCTTCCGGGACATCAGCTGGTTTCGAGGAGGTGACATTCCATAGATGGACTTGGGAAGTCCCCACAAATACTGTTCCATTCGCTTAAATTCCGGGGTAACCATCGTGGGGCACATCAGAGCTAATTCCAGGTACCTTCGGTTATAGCTATCAAGATCAGTCCCTACAACTTTCAGTTCCCAAAACTCCGTTTCCATCTTCCGAATTTCGGTTCGGGGGCAATACTCCTTGATCATAGCTCCCTTAAATTCTTCCCACGGTGTAGCATAAGCCTCATCAATTCCCTTAGTCTGAGCAACGGTGTTCCACAAAGTTAAAGCGCCGTCCGACAGTGTACAGGAGGCATACTTAGTTTTGTTCATTTCTGAGCAGTTACTCACACGGAATACAGCTTCCAATTTCTCAAACCATCTGGTCAGCCCAACTGGCCCCTCAGTACCACTGACATTGTGGGGCTTGCAGCTCTGGAATTCCTTATAAGTGCACCCTTTATGATTGTGCTGGTTAACCGGTGGAGCTTGGGGGTTGATATCCGTTATAGCTGTGGCTACTCATTCGGCTATCATCTCCTCAATCTGTGCTGCTGTGGGCGATTCCCTTGGAATTCTTGAACCGTTTGCCATTGATCTTCTAAACAAAAATTTTGACTTACGTCAAAATCCAGCATTCAATAAATAATAATACGGTATATGGTAACCAACATGGAATCAACACAACACATGCTAATTAAGTAATGCAACTAGATACAGATACCACAAAATCATCATACAGTAACGTAAATAGAACACCGCACAGAAATTAAACAACACTAAGTTCCATTCATTAATAAGAAAGTTACATACATTCGCATAAGGTTCGTACCATACATGAGTAAAACATGAAACTACAAACGAGATTACATAATGAAATCTAATACAATAGCCCTAGGGTGACGGTGGGTAAAGGATTTCCATTATGTGGGACACCTGGTCCTCGATCTCAGTTACCCGAGCACGGAGGATATGCACTTCCCTCGTCAGTTCCTCGACGATGGGGGATGCTGGTGGGGCAGGCGATGCAGATGGTACAGGTGGAGCTGGTGGTGCAGATGATGCTGGTGGAGCTGGTGGTGCAGATGGTCCAGCACCAGAAGTAGACGGTGCGTAACGGGAAGCCTTACGCACGAATGGATCGGCAGGGTAAGGCACAACCCGCTTACAGGCGGTAACCCTAACCAACTGTCCGCGTGCGTCCATGAACGGTCTACCTCCGTTAACCCCTGGAATAACAGTACCATCGAAATGATACCGCTTCTTCAACGGGGTAGAGGGTGGCTGCACGGGCGCCTCCTTAAGGTCCTCATTGGAATCCTTGTCGGAATCCTCCTCGCTGGAGTCATCGCATGATGTGTCGTCTGAATCATCAGAGGGTGGATCTGCTCGACCGGTGGTCATAAGTCGATATCTGCTAGGCGGGATCGGCACGACATATAACGACCCGTCCTAATCCATTTGGACGAATACATTACATTTGGTTACATCGCGAGGTACTTGACCTCTATATGATACATTTTGCAAACATTGCATTCGTTTTTAAAAGACAAACTTTCATTTCAATGAAAGTTGATGGCATGCATACCATTTCATAATACATCCAACTATAATTGACTTAATAATAATCTTGATGAACTCGACGACTCGAATGCAACGCCTTTTGAAATATGTCATGAATGACTCCAAGTAATATCTCTAATATGAGCAAATGCACAGCGGAAGATTTCTTTAATACCTGAGAATAAACATGCTTTCAAGTGTCAACCAAAAAGGTTGGTGAGTTCATTAGTTTAACATAAATAATCATTTCCATCATTTTAATAGACCACAAGAATTTCATTTCCAGTTCTCATAAATAAACGTCCCATGCATAGAGACAAAAATCATTCATATGGATTGAACACCTGGTAACCGACATTAACAAGATGCATATAGAATATCCCCATCATTCTGGGACACCCATCGGACATGATAAAATCGAAGTACTAAAGCATTCCAAATTCCATAATGGGGATTGTTGGGCCCGATAGATCTACCTTTAGGATTCGCGTTAATTAGGGGGTCTGTTCCCTAATTCTTAGGCTACCAAGCTAAAAGGGGCATATTCGGCTTCGATCCATTCAACCATATAATGTAGTTTCAATTACTTGTGTCTATTTCGTAAAACAGTTATAAAAATAGCGCATGTATTCTCAGTCCCAAAAATATATATTGCAAAAGCATTTAAAAAGTGAGCAAATGAAACTCACGATTCGGTATTTTGTAGTAAAAATACATATAACAACATTGAATAAATGTAGGGTTGGCCTCGGATTCACGAACCTATATCATTTGTATATATATTAACACATATAATGGTAATCGAACAAATTCGTATATTATTAGTGATATACATTTTATATTAATAATTTAAATGTTTCATTACTTAATTAACTATATTTATTTTATATATTTAAATAAATACTTAATATTTATCATAAAAATATTAATATAATTATGTTATATGTGTTAATTATATTTTTTTATAACTATTATTTATTTGATAAAATATAAATAAAAAGTTGTAATATAGTAATGATAATATTAATATTAGTAATTCATTAAATTGTAACTTAATTGTAATTTTAATCATTTTCATAATAATATTTGTATCTATAATATTTGTAATCATAAATATAATAATATTGTTAATAATAATAATGTTAATAATATTAATAATAATAAAATAATAATATTAATAATGATACCAAAAATAATCATAATTAATATTTATCATGATTATATATTATCTTATACTTATTTTCATTTTCATCATTTTTACCATTATCTTTTACCATGTCAACTTAATTAATCATCTTTTAGCATTTAATCATAACCATGATATTAATAATAATAATATTAATAACAATAACTAATAATAATAATAATAATAATAATAATAATAATAATAATAATAATAATAATAATAATAATAATAATAATAATAATAATAATAATAATAATAATAATAATAATAATAATAACTACCTTTCAAGAAAAAGTTCCAAAAATAAATGTCTATGCCCGGGCTCGAACCCAAGACCTCTTGTTCCCCTAACACACAACTAACCAATGATCCGTCTATTTGTTTTGTTAATACATCGCGGGATTATTTAACAAATAATAAACTGTGCATCATCTTCATCATAGATCATACACCATCATCCTCATTCGTCAACTCAGTCCAATCAGCAAAACACAAACCCAGTCTCGGCCCAACAATAAGAATACGGCCCATAAGGTAAATTATCTTAGTCCACTTAAAACCCGATCCAAATCCAATTAAATGACCCAAGTTTATTACGTTTGCAATGTATAACAGGAATTATAAGTCGTCGCTATCTAAACGTCTTTACAGCTCATCATCATCACTATACCGAAATCAGTGGAAAAATAAAAATATCCAGTCGTGGTTTGCTTGATCGAATAAGAAAGCAGAAACAGGAACGGTTAATTAGCAATCATCAATTGATTTGGTGGTGGGGTTTTTGATGGTTTACAAACAAACATAAACAGAAAAGAGTAGCTGTAATATCGACTTGCAGGTGGGTTTTTGTTGTGGATTTCGAATGAAAAAGAAACGAGGGACAGTAGCAGTACAGCGGTGTTTCAAGGTGGTTGTGGAACGTGGTGATTGTTCTCGGTGGTGTGGTTATGAGTGGTGGGATTTAAGGTGGTGGTGATTTTGGCAATGTTTTTCGAACAAGATACAGAAATAATATACAACGGTTTGATGATGTAGTTCGAGGATGAAACAGGAAAGAAAATGAAGTGGTATTTCGATTACAAGAATTTGAAGATAGAGAGAGAGAGAGAGAGAGAGATAATGAGAGATATCAGAGATGGTGGAGGTTGTGGTGGTTTGCGATGGTGAACAGACTTCGATGGTGGTGATGCTTGATCCGTTGTACAACAACGATAAACAAGTGATGGTTTGTGATTCAAACACACAGAAACATAAGAATAGAGCAGTTGCAGTTTTTTGATCTAAAATATTGTGTTGGGTTGATTTGTATTGTGGTTTTCATGACAGGACAACAGAAACAGTTGTAGAAAAAGGTTGTTCCTGATTATCGAACATTAGTAGCAATGATGGGTGTGGTGTTGGGTTCTCGGTTACAAGATTATAAACTGAAGCATATAATAATGGTAGTTCTCGATTGCTTGTAACAGCGAGCAGCAAAAATAAAAATAAATGGGTTATCATGGTGTTAGATGGTAATGAGATGGTATCGATCAAAACGGAAAATGGTGGTTGTTTAATGGTGATGGAGTATGGTAGTGATGGAAAGTCTCGTAATAAAGATGGTGGTTGATAGTCGAACATAATAGCAACATCATGGTGTTCGGGTTTGGGTTTAATTGATGATAATGGTTGTAGAGTTGGTCACATGGGGTTTGGTTTTGAGATGACAACCAATGAAGATAGTTTTCATGGTGGTGAGGGTTCGAGGTGTTTCTTGATGGTTGTACTTCATCGGAGGTGGTGGAAGGGAGTTTGTTGGTGTTGATGGAGTGATTTAACGATGGGTGGTGGAGACTTGTACTCAAGCAAACAATAACTAAAATAGTTTAGTTTGTATTCATGTTGTAAACAGAAATAGATAGTTGGTAGGTGGTTAATGGATGGATATCTTTATATTACTCCGTATAGTCTTAATTGTGGGGAAGCCAATCACACACAGTAGGATAATATATTAATTTATCAATCACTCAATCAGTAACAAGAAATAAACATGTGCACAAAATTACAGCAGCCTTAAATTTTAACTTCATCTACCGACAGCTTTCATGAGCTAATATATCGTACTCCGTTGTTAATCAGTGGTGAATAAAAGTCTTTGGAAAAATCCTAAATTTTTACAGTAATTATATTTATTTATTTTGGTCATTATGGTATAAAATTCAATCATTAACTATTAAATAAAAATTACATTAATTATTCACTCTCAACCCCAAGTAAAATATGAAAAGTTTTAGAATTCAACAAATAGTTCCTAAATACATTTTTAATAAGTCTAAAATTTATAGAACTCATTTTCGGATCACCGTTTATTTTAAAATCATATAAGTTTGTATTTAACTTGTTTAATATCAATCGAAACATTAAACGAGTATTACAATCATTTAATATTTATTTTTAATATACTTTATTTATATATAGAGATATATTTTAAATAATAATTATTATTATTATAATATCCTATTTTTATTTTATTAAATTTTTAATGACAACAACATATAATACTTCAAATTATATTTCAAATTGTTATTATATATATTCATATGTTTAAATATTTATGTAACTATTTACAAAAAGTGGTTCGTGAATCGTCGAGAATGGTCACAGGTCAATTGAATATACGAAGCAGTTCAAAAATTTTGAGATTCAACTTTACAGACTTTGCTTATCGTGTCGAGATCATAATAAGATTTAAGTTTAAATTTGGTCAGAAATTTCCGGGTCGTCACAGTACCTACCCGTTAAAGAAATTTCGTCCCGAAATTTGAGTGAGGTGGTCATGGCTAACAATAAAAATGTTTTCATGACGCATACGAGCTAGAAATTAGAGTTTTTATCGTTAGTGAGTAATATGGATAAAATCATTTGGTTATGTGAAGAGTACGAGTGAAGCTATCGCAAAAGAGTGAAATGAGAAAGGTAAAGTTTCGGCATATCTTTTGACGTAGATAGGGTTGATTTCCAGAGTTTAAGGGATTTGGAGAAAAATCTTCGTAATAAGATTTGATTCCCCGGTAAATAAGGGAATTAGGATCCTTTTTGGCTAAATGCGATAATCTGTTTTGATTTCTCTGTCGGATATTTCACTATAAATCCACTCCCTTCGTTTCCTTTATATTTTGGAGTTCCATACTTTTGTTTTCTCTTCCCGACTTTAAGTTAAAAGAATAATGGTCCAAAATTCGTAGGTATGAATTTCGAATGAACATGACTAATGTTCAAAGATAGAAATTTTAATAGCACGATCTTGGTTGGTTAAGTTAACAGACTTCAAGAGAAAAGATAGAACTATCAAGAAATTATGTTCTTGATATGTTCATATATTAGATAGAATGTAAGAGTCGTGTAACATGGCACATGATGATGTTATGATCTGTGAATCATCACGTTCCATTAGAAACTCAGCATGACTTACTGTAATATAATCACGTTGATCAAGTGTCATTGTATTATACTAACTCATGCTTCAGTTCTCAACACTACTTCAAAATCATCCATAATTTAAACTTGAAGGTTTACAGAATATAGAAATTAAACAGTTTACTTTACGGTATAATACAGATAACGTGAAAAGATAACTGTTTTCAGATAAGAACAGTTATGAAAATATCTTCAGAAATATCGAAGATATTTATGACGATATTTTGGAATTTCTAAGATCGAAGGTCGATGAAGAAATTCCTTTCGTAAGGATTCAGAATAAATAAGGAGCAAGATATTCGCCGAAGAGTTCATCAAATACAGAATCATCTGAATTCGTTAAGTACAGGTTTAGTCCTTGTGATTTGTCAACAGTCTCCTTCATGGTTTGCTCAATCCGTTTTTCAGTTCCAACTTTTCTGAGCTTTGCCAACATACTATTCTTTTATCATCAAACTTTTGACTGTTAAAGTCGTTTACATTTTTTTTTTTTGCTTCATCAGCACTCCCAACATTCAGAGTATTAATTCGTAGACTGGGTGCTTATCAGAATTTCAGAATGGAAGGTCATAATTCTAAGAGATAAAGATTATATGTATACATATAACTGTTGATGTAGACATGCTGCGAGATTTCAAAAGACTGATTGCTAATTCTCGGTAATTGATGTGGTAATTCTCGTTATAAGATGTGGATGAGTATATGAATAGGTTTTAACGAACAAATATAATGGTTCTTCGGAGAAACTTAAGCCAATGAGTAATGAAGTTGCTGGTAATTTACTGTTAACGTGGTGGAATATAAACGGTTCGTCGGTAACGATGATGACAGGTAAACTTATATATCGAGGTTATAATAAGGCTAATCCAAATGAAAGTCGAAGTTGACTTGCTGGAGCTGTGACAAAATTTGCTACTTTGAAAGGGATCGCAAAGTTATTTTCGGTAATAACAACGCCAAAGGAGCTAGCACAGATACGTGTTAAATGTTTACTCAGGTTCTGAGTGTTTTCAGGTGCATAACCATATGCATCATCTTTTCTTCCGTAGATGAAGTGCGGTTGGTTCATTCTCTCGATTGAGGTGTTTTCAAGAATCATGAAAGGTTTGAACACAGATTGTAATCGTCAAGATACAAATGAGGTTTAAGATGAGATCAAGTGGCAAACTTGAAGAAATATTTAGTTTCATATGTTATAATCAATATTTTAATTCATTTTAATTGTCCAATGTTATTAGTCCACAGTCGATAGTCCATGGTAACAGTCCAATAATTCATATATAGTTTAATATATAATATTCGAATTAATTAATACGTATCGTGACCCGTGTACATGTCTCAGACTCGATCACAACTCAAAGTATATATATTATTATAAAATCAACCTCAACCCTGTATAGCTAACTCGATCATTACTGCATATAGAGTGTCTATGGTGATTCCAAATAATATATATAGATGCGTCGATATGATATGTCAAAACCTTGTATATATGTCCCGATATTTAAAGTGCGTAAAATAAATAACAGAAATTAAAAGACGATAAATAAAGTGCGTAAAGTAAATAACAAAAATTAAATGACGATAAATAAAATTGCGAGAATATAAATTGCGATAAATAAACTGTGATGCGATAATAAAATGTAATAAGGAATTAACAGTTAGCTAGGAACAGTTAGCTAGGATTTTGTTAGCGTGGATTCTTAACAAAATTTTCTAATGGTTAATTTGTTTGTTTCTAATAAATTTTATTTTTGTCCAATGTTTTCTTCATTATGCCACTTGTTGGATTCTGATAGATCAAGATCCAAATTTGAAATTGAATGAAAATGGTTATTCTGCGGTGAACGGATTCATATATCTGTAGATGTAAGTAGGATAGTAAATGACTATTGAATCAAGCTCGAAGAATGTACAGTGTAACTTATTAGTGTGAAATCTAAATATTCCTCGGGTATTACCTACCCGTCAAAATATTTTCATCGTTAACAGTTTGTACGAAAGAATTTTCAATTACAATCTTTATGAAAATATATATACATATATATTTTCTTCAGATGTAATTATGGATTTAATGAGCCAATTTGATATTAAACTCGTTTGATTTTCAGTTTGAGCTAGAATAAATAATCTCTAAAACTTTTAGAAACCACATATTCTTCGCAGAATATTTCTTCAATGAAGTTATGAATTAATACTTCATCGTTCATTATTGTTGGTACTCCTTGGTATCTATGGTGCATATGACGGTGATGTTCGTGTGACAGATTGTGAAGTTGAGGTTTGCGATGAGGTTGTTGTTGGTACTGGTATTGATATTGGTGCTGGTGATGTTGTTGAAGCTGGTAAATTTTGCATCATATTCTCCAAAGTCACTACCCGAGCGCGAAATTCGTTGACTTCTTTTATTATTCCGGAATGATTGTCGGTTGGAACGAGCGAATGAATAAGGTTTAGAATTTTAGATAGAATATAATCCTGGTGAGATATTCGGGATATGAGAGAGAAAATGGTATCTCGAACAGGTTCGCCGGTAAGTGCTTCAGGTTCTTCGCCAAGAGGGCAATATGGTGGATGGAAAGGATCGCCTTCTTCTTGTCTCCAATGATTAAGGAGGCTACGAACCCGTCAGATGAATTGGGGATGGCTGATTAGCTGATTCATTCTGGTGACACTGCTTTCGGAGCTTAGGCGAAACTCCATATCGGAATAGCTGTCGGAATCCGAGGAATTCAAACTGGTTGAGGGATTCATCTCGTACGATCAGATGAAGGATTTTCGATAAGAAATATATTATAGGATGTAGATTAGTACCCTGCAATACATAATTTACATATGCATATATAATACTAAAATCCCATAAGTTACAGAGGAATCTACGGAAGCTGTCAGGCAAAGGTAACAATAACAGATACGCTAAGATATGAATTTATCTATACACTGTCTATGCAATAGAGGCGGTAAGACGTGTCTAGACTTTAAGGATGATAAGCAAATAATTTTCGACACTAAATGATAAGCAAAACTTTTGATATGCAGACACGGTCGAAGTCCAGACCCACTAATGCATCTAAACAACTATCAGTTAGACACACTAATGCAAGACCTGGTTCGCTAAGACCACCGCTCTGATACCACCTATAACGACCCATCCTAATCCATCTGAACGAATACATTACATTTTGAAATGTCCCGTTCTTATTGATTAAAAACGTTCCATATTAATTGATTTCGTTGCGAGGTTTTGACCTCTATATGAGACGTTTTTCAAAGACTGCATTCATTTTAAAACAAACCATAACCTTTATTTCATCAATAAAGGTTTAAAAAGCTTTACGTAGATTATCAAATAATGATAATCTAAAATATCCTGTTTACACACGACCATTACATAATGGTTTACAATACAAATATGTTACAACAAAATAAGTTTCTTGAATGCAGTTTTTACACAATATCATACAAGCATGGACTCCAAATCTCGTCCTTATTTAAGTATGCGACAGCAGAAGCTCTTAATAATCACCTGAGAATAAACATGCTTAAAACGTCAACAAAAATGTTGGTGAGTTATAGGTTTAACCTATATATATCAAATCATAATAATAGACCACAAGATTTCATATTTCAATACACATCCCATACATAGAGATAAAAATCATTCATATGGTGAACACCTGGTAACCGACATTAACAAGATGCATATATAAGAATATCCCCATCATTCCGGGACACCCTTCGGATATGATATAAATTTCGAAGTACTAAAGCATCCGGTACTTTGGATGGGGTTTGTTAGGCCCAATAGATCTATCTTTAGGATTCGCGTCAATTAGGGTGTCTGTTCCCTAATTCATAGATTACCAGACTTAATAAAAAGGGGCATATTCGATTTCGATAATTCAACCATAGAATGTAGTTTCACGTACTTGTGTCTATTTTGTAAATCATTTATAAAACCTGCATGTATTCTCATCCCAAAAATATTAGATTTTAAAAGTGGGACTATAACTCACTTTCACAGATTTTTACTTCGTCGGGAAGTAAAACTTGGCCACTAGTTGATTCACGAACCTATAACAATATATACATATATATCAAAGTATGTTCAAAATATATTTACAACACTTTTAATATATTTTGATGTTTTAAGTTTATTAAGTCAGCTGTCCTCGTTAGTATCCTACAACTAGTTGTCCACAGTTAGATGTACAGAAATAAATCGATAAATATTATCTTGAATCAATCCACGACCCAGTGTATACATATCTCAGTATTGATCACAACTCAAACTATATATATTTTGGAATCAACCTCAACCCTGTATAGCTAACTCCAACATTCACATATAGAGTGTCTATGGTTGTTCCGAAATATATATAGATGTGTCGACATGATAGGTCGAAACATTGTATACGTGTCTATGGTATCTCAAGATTACATAATATACAATACAAGTTGATTAAGTTATGGTTGGAATAGATTTGTTACAAATTTTCACGTAGCTAAAATGAGAAAAATTATCCAATCTTGTTTTACCCATAACTTCTTCATTTTAAATCCGTTTTGAGTGAATCAAATTGCTATGGTTTCATATTGAACTCTATTTTATGAATCTAAATAGAAAAAGTATAGGTTTATAGTCGGAAAAATAAGTTACAAGTCGTTTTTGTAAAGGTAGTCATTTCAGTCGAAAGAACGACGTCTAGATGACCATTTTAGAAAACATACTTCCACTTTGAGTTTAACCATAATTTTTGGATATAGTTTCATGTTCATAATAAAAATCATTTTCTCAGAATAACAACTTTTAAATCAAAGTTTATCATAGTTTTTAATTAACTAACCCAAAACAGCCCGCGGTGTTACTACGACGGCGTAAATCCGGTTTTACGGTGTTTTTCGTGTCTCCAGGTTTTAAATCATTAAGTTAGCATATCATATAGATATATAACATGTGTTTAGTTGATTTTAAAAGTCAAGTTAGAAGGATTAACTTTTGTTTGCGAACAAGTTTAGAATTAACTAAACTATGTTCTAGTGATTACAAGTTTAAACCTTCGAATAAGATAGCTTTATATGTATGAATTGAATGATGTTATGAACATCATTACTACCTTAAGTTCCTTGGATAAACCTACTGGAAAAGTGAAAAATGGATCTAGCTTCAACGGATCCTTGGATGGCTCGAAGTTCTTGAAGCAGAATCATGACACGAAAACAAGTTCAAGTAAGATCATCACTTGAAATAAGATTGTTATAGTTATAGAAATTGAACCAAAGTTTGAATATGATTATTACCTTGTATTAGAATGATAACCTACTGTAAGAAACAAAGATTTCTTGAGGTTGGATGATCACCTTACAAGATTGGAAGTGAGCTAGCAAACTTGAAAGTATTCTTGATTTTATGTAACTAGAACTTGTAGAATATATGAAGAACACTTAGAACTTGAAGATAGAACTTGAGAGAGATCAATTAGATGAAGAAAATTGAAGAATGAAAGTGTTTGTAGGTGTTTTTGGTCGTTGGTGTATGGATTAGATATAAAGGATATGTAATTTTGTTTTCATGTAAATAAGTCATGAATGATTACTCATATTTTTGTAATTTTATGAGATATTTCATGCTAGTTGCCAAATGATGGTTCCCACATGTGTTAGGTGACTCACATGGGCTGCTAAGAGCTGATCATTGGAGTGTATATACCAATAGTACATACATCTAAAAGCTGTGTACTGTACGAGTACGAATACGGGTGCATACGAGTAGAATTGTTGATGAAACTGAACGAGGATGTAATTGTAAGCATTTTTGTTAAGTAGAAGTATTTTGATAAGTGTATTGAAGTCTTTCAAAAGTGTATAAATACATATTAAAACACTATATGTATATACATTTTAACTGAGTCGTTAAGTCATCGTTAGTCGTTACATGTAAGTGTTGTTTTGAAACCTTTAGGTTAACGATCTTGTTAAATGTTGTTAACCCAATGTTTATAATATCAAATGAGATTTTAAATTATTATATTATCATGATATTATCATGTAAGAATATCTCTTAATATGATATATATACATTAAATGTCTTTACAACGATAATCGTTACATATATGTCTCGTTTAAAAATCATTGAGTTAGTAGTCTTGTTTTTACATATGTAGTTCATTGTTAATATACTTAATGACATGTTTACTTATCATAGTATCATATTAACTATATATATATCCATATATATGTCATCATATAGTTTTTACAAGTTTTAACGTTCGTGAATCACCGGTCAACTTGGGTGGTCAATTGTCTATATGAAACCTATTTCAATTAATCAAGTCTTAACAAGTTTGATTGCTTAACATGTTGGAAACATTTAATCATGTAAATATCAATCTCAATTAATATATATAAACATGGAAAAGTTCGGGTCACTACAGTACCTACCCGTTAAATAAATTTCGTCCCGAAATTTTAAGCTGTTGAAGGTGTTGACGAATCTTCTGGAAATAGATGCGGGTATTTCTTCTTCATCTGATCTTCATGCTCCCAGGTGAACTCGGGTCCTCTACGAGCATTCCATCGAACCTTAACAATTGGTATCTTGTTTTGCTTAAGTCTTTTAACCTCACGATCCATTATTTCGACGGGTTCTTCGATGAATTGAAGTTTTTCGTTGATTTGGATTTCATCTAACGGAATAGTGAGATCTTCTTTAGCAAAACATTTCTTCAAATTCGAGACGTGGAAAGTGTTATGTACAGCCGCGAGTTGTTGAGGTAACTCTAGTCGGTAAGCTACTGGTCCGACACGATCAATAATCTTGAATGGTCCAATATACCTTGGATTTAATTTCCCTCGTTTACCAAATCGAACAACGCCTTTCCAAGGTGCAACTTTAAGCATGACCATCTCTCCAATTTCAAATTCTATATCTTTTCTTTTAATGTCAGCGTAGCTCTTTTGTCGACTTTGGGCGGTTTTCAACCGTTGTTGAATTTGGATGATCTTCTCGGTAGTTTCTTGTATAATCTCCGGACCCGTAATCTGTCTATCCCCCACTTCACTCCAACAAATCGGAGACCTGCACTTTCTACCATAAAGTGCTTCAAACGGCGCCATCTCAATGCTTGAATGGTAGCTGTTGTTGTAGGAAAATTCTGCTAACGGTAGATGTCGATCCCAACTGTTTCCGAAATCAATAACACATGCTCGTAGCATGTCTTCAAGCGTTTGTATCGTCCTTTCGCTCTGCCCATCAGTTTGTGGATGATAGGCAGTACTCATGTCTAGACGAGTTCCTAATGCTTGCTGTAATGTCTGCCAGAATCTTGAAATAAATCTGCCATCCCTATCAGAGATAATAGAGATTGGTATTCCATGTCTGGAGACAACTTCCTTCAAATACAGTCGTGCTAACTTCTCCATCTTGTCATCTTCTCTTATTGGTAGGAAGTGTGCCGATTTGGTGAGACGATCAACTATTACCCAAATAGTATCAAAACCACTTGCAGTCCTTGGCAATTTAGTGATGAAATCCATGGTAATGTTTTCCCATTTCCATTCCGGGATTTCGGGTTGTTGAAGTAGACCTGATGGTTTTTGATGCTCAGCTTTGACCTTAGAACACGTCAAACATTCTCCTACGTATTTAGCAACATCGGCTTTCATACCCGGCCACCAAAAATGTTTCTTGAGATCCTTGTACATCTTCCCCGTTCCAGGATGTATTGAGTATCTGGTTTTATGAGCTTCTCTAAGTACCATTTCTCTCATATCTCCAAATTTTGGTACCCAAATCCTTTCAGCCCTATACCGGGTTCCGTCTTCCCGAATATTAAGATGCTTCTCTGATCCTTTGGGTATTTCATCCTTTAAATTTCCCTCTTTTAAAACTCCTTGTTGCGCCTCCTTTATTTGAGTAGTAAGGTTATTATGAATCATTATATTCATAGATTTTACTCGAATGGGTTCTCTGTCCTTCCTGCTCAAGGCATCGGCTACCACATTTGCCTTCCCCGGATGGTAACGAATCTCAAAGTCGTAATCATTCAACAATTCAATCCACCTACGCTGCCTCATATTCAGTTGTTTCTGATTAAATATGTGTTGAAGACTTTTGTGGTCGGTATATATAATACTTTTGACCCCATATAAGTAGTGCCTCCAAGTCTTTAATGCAAAAACAACCGCGCCTAATTCCAAATCATGCGTCGTATAATTTTGCTCGTGAATCTTCAATTGTCTAGACGCATAAGCAATCACCTTCGTTCGTTGCATTAATACACAACCGAGACCTTGCTTTGATGCGTCACAATAAATCACAAAATCATCATTCCCTTCAGGCAATGACAATATAGGTGCCGTAGTTAGCTTTTTCTTCAATAACTGAAACGCTTTCTCTTGTTCATCCTTCCATTCAAATTTCTTCCCTTTATGCGTTAATGCAGTCAAGGGTTTTGCTATTCTGGAAAAGTCTTGGATGAACCTTCTGTAGTAACCAGCTAGTCCTAAAAACTGGCGTATGTGTTTCGGAGTTTTTGGGGTTTCCCACTTTTCAACAGTTTCTATCTTTGCCGGATCCACCTTAATACCTTCTTTGTTCACTATGTGACCGAGGAATTGAACTTCTTCCAACCAAAATGCACACTTTGAAAACTTAGCGTACAATTCTTCCTTCCTCAATACTTCTAACACCTTTCTCAAATGTTCACCGTGTTCTTGGTCATTCTTTGAGTAAATAAGTATGTCATCAATGAAAACAATGACAAACTTGTCAAGGTATGGTCCACACACTCGGTTCATAAGGTCCATGAACACAGCTGGTGCATTAGTTAAACCAAACGGCATGACCATAAACTCGTAATGACCGTAACGTGTTCTGAAAGCAGTCTTTGGAATATCATCTTCTTTCACCCGCATTTGATGATACCCGGAACGTAAGTCAATCTTTGAATAAACAGACGAGCCTTGTAGTTGATCAAATAAGTCGTCGATTCTCGGTAGTGGGTAGCGGTTCTTGATGGTAAGTTTGTTCAACTCTCGGTAGTCGATACACAACCTGAATGTACCATCTTTCTTCTTGACAAACAAAACAGGAGCTCCCCACGGTGATGTGCTTGGTCGAATGAAACCACACTCTAAAAGTTCTTGTAATTAGCATTGCAGTTCTTTCATCTCGCTGGGTGCGAGTCTGTAAGGAGCACGAGCTATTGGTGCAGCTCCTGGTACAAGATCTATTTGAAATTCAACGGATCGATGTGGGGGTAATCCCGGTAATTCTTTCGGAAATACATCAGGAAATTCTTTTGCAATGGGAACATCATTGATGCTCTTTTCTTCAGTTTGTACTTTCTCGACGTGTGCTAGAACAGCATAGCAACCTTTTCTTATTAGTTTTTGTGCCTTCAAATTACTAATAAGATGTAGCTTCGTGTTGCCCTTTTCTCCGTACACCATTAAGGGTTTTCCTTTTTCTCGTATAATGCGAATTGCATTTTTGTAACAAACGATCTCTGCTTTTACTTCTTTCAACCAGTCCATACCGATTATCACATCAAAACTCCCTAACTCTACTGGTATCAAATCAATCTTAAATGTTTCGCTAACCAGTTTAATTTCTCGATTCCGACATATATTATCTGCTGAAATTAATTTACCATTTGCTAATTCGAGTAAAAATTTACTATCCAAAGGCGTCAATGGACAACTTAATTTAGCACAAAAATCTCTACTCATATAGCTTCTATCCGCACCCGAATCAAATAAAACGTAAGCAGATTTATTGTCAATAAGAAACGTACCCGTAACAAGCTCCGGGTCTTCCTGTGCCTCTGCCGCATTAATATTGAAAACTCTTCCGCGGCCTTGTCCATTCGTGTTCTCCTGGTTCGGGCAATTTCTAATAATGTGGCCCGGTTTTCCACATTTATAACAAACTACATTGGCATAACTTGCTCCGACACTACTTGCTCCGCCATTACTCGTTCCGACACCATTTGTTCCTTTCGTTCTATTAACCCCTGGTCCATAGACCTCACACTTCGCCGCGCTATGACCATTTCTTTTACACTTGTTGCAAAATTTGGTGCAGAACCCCGAGTGATTCTTTTCACACCTTTGGCATAGCTGCTTCTGATTGTTGTTGTTGTTGCGGTTATTATTGTTGTTGGGATGATTGTTGTAGTTGCTGTTGTTGTTGCTGTTGTTGTTGTTGGGCCGTTTGTTGTAGTTGCGATTGATGTTGCGATTGTTGGGATAATTGTTGCGATTATTGTTGTAATTGCTGTTGTTGTTGTATTGGTGATTCTTATCACCGTTTTCCTCCCACTTTCTTTTGACTTGCTTCACATTGGCCTCTTCAGCAGTCTGTTCTTTAATTCTTTCTTCAATCTGGTTCACTAGTTTGTGAGCCATTCTACATGCCTGTTGTATGGAGGCGGGCTCGTGTGAACTTATATCTTCTTGGATTCTTTCCGGTAATCCTTTCACAAACGCGTCGATCTTCTCTTCCTCATCTTCGAATGCTCCCGGACACAATAGGCACAATTCTGTGAATCGTCTTTCGTACGTGGTAATATCAAATCCTAGGGTTCGTAACCCTCTAAGTTCTGTCTTGAGCTTATTGACCTCGGTTCTGGGACGGTACTTCTCGTTCATCAAGTGCTTGAATGCTGACCACGGTAGTGCGTACGCATCGTGTTGTCCCACTTGCTCTAGATAGGTATTCCACCATGTTAACGCAGAACCTGTGAAGGTATGCGTAGCGTACTTCACTTTGTCCTCTTCAGTACACTTACTTATGGCAAACACCGATTCGACCTTCTCGGTCCACCGTTTCAATCCGATCGGTCCTTCGGTTCCATCAAATTCCAAAGGTTTGCAGGCAGTGAATTCTTTGTAGGTGCATCCTACACGATTTCCTGTACTGCTAGATCCAAGGTTATTGTTGGTATGTAGCGCAGCCTGTACTGCGGCTATGTTTGAAGCTAGAAAAGTACGGAATTCCTCTTCATTCATATTCACGGTGTGTCGAGTAGTCGGTGCCATTTTCTTCAAAATAGTAAAATGGAACAAGTTAATCATACAGAATATTAAGAGTAGTTAATAGTATTTCGTAGCATAATATGAACTCATTTATAAAAGCTTTTTCTTCATATTAGCGTTTTATAAATTTAAATTCGGGTAGTACCTACCCGTTAAGTTCATACTTAGTAGCTAATATACAATTCAACTACTACAATTCTATATGAAAAACTGATTATAATAATATTTCGCGTTCAAACTTTTATACAATATTTTACAAACTTACAATACCGCTTATTTTACATAAAGCATGAAATATAGCACACAATAACTTTGATACAAGATAGTTGTGAAGATAATTCTAGCTAGTACACAAGTCGTTCAGCAAAGGCAATAAAGACACGTAATTCATACGTCCAGAAACAAGTCATGCATTCTGGTTTTACTAGGACTACTTCCCATCCTTGGTCTTGTGCAACATAACCGTTATGGTCGTTGATAAGACAGCGTGTTGTAACGTCGTCAAAGGGACGAGGGTTACGTAATGTCCAACAGTCCCGTAACAATCTAAAAACCTCATTTCTTACTCCAATTACCGACTCCGTCACTTGTGAGAACGTTTTGTTTAATAGTTGTAGCCCGATGTTCTTGTTCTCACTTTGGTGAGAAGCAAACATTACTAATCCGTAAGCATAACATGCTTCTTTATGTTGCATGTTAGCCACTTTTTCTAAATCACGAAGTCCAATATTCGGATATATTGAGTCAAAATAATTTCTTAACCCGTTGCGTAAAATAGCATTTGGGTTCCCCGCAATATATGCGTCAAAGTAAACACATAGTAACTTATGGGTTTCCCAATGTGATATCCCCCATCTTTCAAACGAAAGTCTCTTATAAACCAAGACATTCTTGGAACGTTCTTCGAATGTCTTACAAACTGATCTCGCCTTAAATAGTTGTGCCGAAGAATTCTGACCGACTCTAGACAAGATTTCATCAATCATGTCTCCGGGTAGGTCTCTTAAAATATTGGGTTGTCTATCCATTTTGTGTTTTTATACTGTAAAATAGACAAGAGTTAGATTCATAAAAAAAATACTTATTAATACAAGCAATTTTTACATATATCATAAAGCATAAGCACACTATATTACATATATTACACCACACGAATACAACTATCTTATTCCGACTCGCTTGTTTCTTCTTCTTCGGTTTTGGTTCGTTTTGCCAAGTTTCTAGGGATATATGATGTTCCCCTAATACGAGCCGTAATTTTCCACATTGGTTTAGAAAAACCTGGTGGTTTAGAGGTTCCCGGGTCATTGTTACAACTTAAGGACTTCGGGGGTTGACGATACATATAAAGTTCATCGGGGTTAGAATTAGACTTCTCTATTTTTATGCCCTTTCCCTTATTATTTTCTTTTGCCTTTTTAAATTCAGTTGGGGTAATTTCTATAACATCATCGGAATTCTCGTCGGAATCCGATTCATCGGAGAATTGGTAATCCTCCCAATATTTTGCTTCCTTGGCGGAAACACCATTGACCATAATTAACCTTGGTCGGTTGGTTGAGGATTTTCTTTTACTTAACCGTTTTATTATTTCCCCCACCGGTTCTATTTCTTCATCCGGTTCCGATTCTTCTTCCGGTTCCGATTCTTCTTCCGGTTCCGACTCTTCTTCCGGTTCCTCTTCGGGAACTTGTGAATCAGTCCACGAATCATTCCAATTTACATTTGACTCTTCATTATTATTAGGTGAGTCAATGGGACTTGTTCTAGAGGTAGACATCTATCACATAATATCAAACGCGTTAAGAGATTAATATATCACATAATATTCACATGTTAAAAATATATAGTTTCCAACAAAATTTGTTAAGCAATCATTTTTCAAGTAAACACGGTCGAAGTCCAGACTCACTAATGCATCCTAACAAACACGATAAGACACACTAATGCAAAATTCTGGTTCTCTAAGACCAACGCTCTGATACCAACTGAAATGTCCCGTTCTTATTGATTAAAAACGTTCCATATTAATTGATTTCGTTGCGAGGTTTTGACCTCTATATGAGACGTTTTTCAAAGACTGCATTCATTTTAAAACAAACCATAACCTTTATTTCATCAATAAAGGTTTAAAAAGCTTTACGTAGATTATCAAATAATGATAATCTAAAATATCCTGTTTACACACGACCATTACATAATGGTTTACAATACAAATATGTTACAACAAAATAAGTTTCTTGAATGCAGTTTTTACACAATATCATACAAGCATGGACTCCAAATCTCGTCCTTATTTAAGTATGCGACAGCGGAAGCTCTTAATAATCACCTGAGAATAAACATGCTTAAAACGTCAACAAAAATGTTGGTGAGTTATAGGTTTAACCTATATATATCAAATCATAATAATAGACCACAAGATTTCATATTTCAATACACATCCCATACATAGAGATAAAAATCATTCATATGGTGAACACCTGGTAACCGACATTAACAAGATGCATATATAAGAATATCCCCATCATTCCGGGACACCCTTCGGATATGATATAAATTTCGAAGTACTAAAGCATCCAGTACTTTGGATGGGGTTTGTTAGGCCCAATAGATCTATCTTTAGGATTCGCGTCAATTAGGGTGTCTGTTCCCTAATTCATAGATTACCAGACTTAATAAAAAGGGGCATATTCGATTTCGATAATTCAACCATAGAATGTAGTTTCACGTACTTGTGTCTATTTTGTAAATCATTTATAAAACCTGCATGTATTCTCATCCCAAAAATATTAGATTTTAAAAGTGGGACTATAACTCACTTTCACAGATTTTTACTTCGTCGGGAAGTAAAACTTGGCCACTGGTTGATTCACGAACCTATAACAATATATACATATATATCAAAGTATGTTCAAAATATATTTACAACACTTTTAATATATTTTGATGTTTTAAGTTTATTAAGTCAGCTGTCCTCGTTAGTATCCTACAACTAGTTGTCCACAGTTAGATGTACAGAAATAAATCGATAAATATTATCTTGAATCAATCCACGACCCAGTGTATACGTATCTCAGTATTGATCACAACTCAAACTATATATATTTTGGAATCAACCTCAACCCTGTATAGCTAACTCCAACATTCACATATAGAGTGTCTATGGTTGTTCCGAAATATATATAGATGTGTCGACATGATAGGTCGAAATATTGTATACGTGTCTATGGTATCTCAAGATTACATAATATACAATACAAGTTGATTAAGTTATGGTTGGAATAGATTTGTTACAAATTTTCACGTAGCTAAAATGAGAAAAATTATCCAATCTTGTTTTACCCATAACTTCTTCATTTTAAATCCGTTTTGAGTGAATCAAATTGCTATGGTTTCATATTGAACTCTATTTTATGATTCTAAATAGAAAAAGTATAGGTTTATAGTCGGAAAAATAAGTTACAAGTCGTTTTTGTAAAGGTAGTCATTTCAGTCGAAAGAACGACGTCTAGATGACCATTTTAGAAAACATACTTCCACTTTGAGTTTAACCATAATTTTTGGATATAGTTTCATGTTCATAATAAAAATCATTTTCTCAGAATAACAACTTTTAAATCAAAGTTTATCATAGTTTTTAATTAACTAACCCAAAACAGCCCGCGGTGTTACTACGACGGCGTAAATCCGGTTTTACGGTGTTTTTCGTGTCTCCAGGTTTTAAATCATTAAGTTAGCATATCATATAGATATAGAACATGTGTTTAGTTGATTTTAAAAGTCAAGTTAGAAGGATTAACTTTTGTTTGCGAACAAGTTTAGAATTAACTAAACTATGTTCTAGTGATTACAAGTTTAAACCTTCGAATAAGATAGCTTTATATGTATGAATTGAATGATGTTATGAACATCATTACTACCTTAAGTTCCTTGGATAAACCTACTGGAAAAGTGAAAAATGGATCTAGCTTCAACGGATCCTTGGATGGCTCGAAGTTCTTGAAGCAGAATCATGACACGAAAACAAGTTCAAGTAAGATCATCACTTGAAATAAGATTGTTATAGTTATAGAAATTGAACCAAAGTTTGAATATGATTATTACCTTGTATTAGAATGATAACCTACTGTAAGAAACAAAGATTTCTTGAGGTTGGATGATCACCTTACAAGATTGGAAGTGAGCTAGCAAACTTGAAAGTATTCTTGATTTTATGTAACTAGAACTTGTAGAATATATGAAGAACACTTAGAACTTGAAGATAGAACTTGAGAGAGATCAATTAGATGAAGAAAATTGAAGAATGAAAGTGTTTGTAGGTGTTTTTGGTCGTTGGTGTATGGATTAGATATAAAGGATATGTAATTTTGTTTTCATGTAAATAAGTCATGAATGATTACTCATATTTTTTGTAATTTTATGAGATATTTCATGCTAGTTGCCAAATGATGGTTCCCACATGTGTTAGGTGACTCACATGGGCTGCTAAGAGCTGATCATTGGAGTGTATATACCAATAGTACATACATCTAAAAGCTGTGTACTGTACGAGTACGAATACGGGTGCATACGAGTAGAATTGTTGATGAAACTGAACAAGGATGTAATTGTAAGCATTTTTGTTAAGTAGAAGTATTTTGATAAGTGTATTGAAGTCTTTCAAAAGTGTATAAATACATATTAAAACACTATATGTATATACATTTTAACTGAGTCGTTAAGTCATCGTTAGTCGTTACATGTAAGTGTTGTTTTGAAACCTTTAGGTTAACGATCTTGTTAAATGTTGTTAACCCAATGTTTATAATATCAAATGAGATTTTAAATTATTATATTATCATGATATTATCATGTAAGAATATCTCTTAATATGATATATATACATTAAATGTCTTTACAACGATAATCGTTACATATATGTCTCGTTTAAAAATCATTGAGTTAGTAGTCTTGTTTTTACATATGTAGTTCATTGTTAATATACTTAATGACATGTTTACTTATCATAGTATCATATTAACTATATATATATATATCCATATATATATGTCATCATATAGTTTTTACAAGTTTTAACGTTCGTGAATCACCGGTCAACTTGGGTGGTCAATTGTCTATATGAAACCTATTTCAATTAATCAAGTCTTAACAAGTTTGATTGCTTAACATGTTGGAAACATTTAATCATGTAAATATCAATCTCAATTAATATATATAAACATGGAAAAGTTCGGGTCACTACACATTTGGTTACATCGCGAGGTACTTGACCTCTATATGATACATTTTGCAAACATTGCATTCGTTTTTAAAAGACAAACTTTCATTTCAATGAAAGTTGACGGCATGCATACCATTTCATAATACATCCAACTATAATTGACTTAATAATAATCTTGATGAACTCGACGACTCGAATACAACGTCTTTTGAAATATGTCATGAATGACTCTAAGTAATATCTCTAATATGAGCAAATGCACAGCGGAAGATTTCTTTAATACCTGAGAATAAACATGCTTTCAAGTGTCAACCAAAAAGGTTGGTGAGTTCATTAGTTTAACATAAATAATCATTTCTATCATTTTAATAGACCACAAGAATTTCATTTCCAGTTCTCATAAATAAACGTCCCATGCATAGAGACAAAAATCATTCATATGGATTGAACACCTGGTAATCGACCTTAATAAGATGCATATAGAATATCCCGATCATTCCGGGACACCCATCGGACATGATAAAATCGAAGTACTAAAGCATTCCAAATTCCATAATGGGGCTTGTTGGGCCCGATAGATCTACCTTTAGGATTCGCGTCAATTAGGGGGTCTGTTCCCTAATTCTTAGGCTACCAAGCTAAAAGGGGCATATTCGGCTTCAATCCATTCAACCATATAATGTAGTTTCAATTACTTGTGTCTATTTCATAAAACAGTTATAAAAATAGCGCATGTATTCCCAGTCCCAAAAATATATATTGCAAAAGCATTTAAAAAGGGAGCAAATGAAACTCACGATTCTGTATTTTGTAGTAAAAATACATATGACGACATTGAACAAATGTAGGGTTGGCCTTAAATTTTAACTTAAATGTGCACAAAATTATAGCAGCCTTAAATTATAGCAGCCTTAAGTTTTAACTTCATCTACCAACAGCTTTCATGAGCTAATATATCGTACTCCGTTGTTAATCAGTGGTGAATAAAAGTCTTTGGAAAAATCCTAAATTTTTACAGTAATTATATTTATTTATTTTGGTCATTATGGTATAAAATTCAATCATTAACTATTAAATAAAAATTACATTAATTATTCATTCCCAACCCCAAGTAAAATATGAAAAGTTTTAAAATTCAATAAATAGTTCCTAAATACATTTTTAATAAGCCTAAAATTTATAGAACTCATTTTCGGATCACCGTTTATTTTAAAATCATATAAGTTTGTATTTAACTTGCTTAATATCAATCGAAACATTAAACGAGTATTACAATCATTTAATATTTATTTTTAATATACTTTATTTATATATAGAGATATATTTTAAATAATAATTATTATTATAATATCCTATTTTTATTTTATTAAAATTTTAATAACAACAACATATAATACTTCAAATTATATTTCAAATTGTTATTATATATATTCATATGTTTAAATATTTATGTAACTATTTACAAAAAGTGGTTCGTGAATCGTCGAGAATGGTCGCAGGTCAATTGAATATACGAAGCAGTTCAAAAATTTTGAGATTCAACTTTACAGACTTTGCTTATCGTGTCGAGATCATAATAAGATTTAAGTTTAAATTTGGTCGGAAATTTCCAGGTCGTCACACGACACGTCCATCAGCAAGGCGTCTGACCCAATGTCCTCGCTCATTACGAAAAGGACCGTCCCCATTTCCCCCAGGAATCACAGCACCACCGGAATGGTGCTGTGGCTCCGAGAGTCCTGGGCCGGGTGGATCTGGAATCTCCTTTGGAACCTCGTCTCCGTCTGAGATGATCATCAGGTCAGGTACGTGGCTACTGTCCCCAGAGGACGAATCGCCAGAGTCGCTGGAGGGTAGCGATGACGGGATCTGTGAGTCAGCAGCAGTATCAGGCGAGGTGCCAGATGAATCTGAGTCGCTCTCCAAGTCAATGATGATGGGTGGAATGTCCGACATCTGAACAAGGAAAAATAACTTTTTCCATGTCAGTAAGACATATAGCAAGCACGTAATGAGGCAAAATAACTACGACAGTCTAGATCATCTATAGCAGTGAATAGCATGGCAATAATAACAAATCCTATAGAAGTATCATGCAATCGAAAGCAGATAGTATCATGCAGTAGTGAAAACAAGTAGCAGTATATGACATATAGCAGTAAAAGTAAGCAGCAGCATGCAGCAAGTGTAGTCACCCGAACTTATCCATGATTATATATTATATGAGATTAATATTTACATGAATAAATGTTTCTAACATGTTAAGCAATCAAACTTGTTAAGACTTGATTAATTGAAATGAGTTTATGTAGAAAATTAACCACCCCGTTTGCCTGATGATTCACGAACGTCATAACTTGTGATAATTATATAATCGTTTTATTTTTTTATGATGTAAGTTTTTATTTTATATATACATATATATATATAAGAAGAAATACAATTAAATCAAAGATGTACAACTAAAACACTATTTGCTACATTAAAACACTATTTGTTACAGTAAATTTTCGCTTGCTACAGTAAATTACTATTTGCTACAGTAAAATGCTATTCGCTACAGTAAAAAAATATTCGCTACAGTAAAACCTATTTGCTACAGTAAACACTATTTACTCGTATTCAATTCGTATTCGTACTCGTACAATACACAACTTCTAAATGTATATACTATTGGTATATACACTTCAATGATCAGCTCTTAGCAGCCTTAATGAGTCACCTAAACATGTGGGAACCATCATTTGGCAACTAGCATGAAATATCTAACAAAAATACAAACTAATGGAACCTTATATTCAAGGGTAGGATCACGTTTTTCTTCACCAACCATAAACACATTTTCATTCCAACTTTTATGCATCAAATTATGCTCTCTCAATTCATCTCTTATTGTTCTAAGTGTTCTTCATCATTTTCTTCATAATCTAGCTCAATCTAGCTCAATCTAGTGAACCTAGATCAACATACAAAACAACTACTCAAGAACACTTCATAAACACTTTAAAGTTTACAAGTTTACTTCCAAGCTTTCTAATCCATTCCAATTAATCATCTAAGATCAAGAAACCTCTGTTATTTACAGTAGGTTATCATTCTAATTCAAGGTATAATTCATATTCAAACTTTGATTCAATTTCTATAACTATAACAATCTTAATTCGAGTAGAAATCTTACTTGAACTTGTTTTCGTGTCATGATTCTACTTCAAGAACTTTCATGTGATAACCCGTCCTTATCCCCCTCGATGAAGTCATCAACATTTGGTCCCATTGCGATGATCGACTCCAAGTAATGTCCTTAAAATGAGCAAATGCATAGCGGAAGACTTAATTTGTGCCTGAGAATAAACATGCTAAAAGTGTCAACCAAAAGGTTGGTGAGTTCATAGGTTTATCATAACAATCATTTCAATATATTAATAGACCACAAGATTTCCGTTTATAAACATATGTACACTCGCAAGTGTATAAAAGTATTCTATAAGTTGTAGGCACCCGGTAACAAGCCTTAACATTCATGTTTTACTCTCTAAAGTACACCAGATCAGGTGTGTTTAAAATAACCTCGAAGTACTAAAGCATCCCATAGTCAGGATGGGGTTTGTCAGGCCCAATAGATCTATCTTTAGGATTCGCGCCTACCGTACATAGACAAGTAGTTTAATGTTACCAAGCTAAGGGTATATTTCTGGTTTAAACCCACATAGAATTATTTTTAGTACTTGTGCCTATTTCGTAAAACATTTATAAAACAGCGCATGTATTCTCAGCCCAAAAATATATATAAAAAGGGAGTAATGAAACTCACCATACTGTATTTTGTAGTAAAAATACATAGGACAACATGGAACAAGTATAGGGTTGGCCTCGGATTCACGAACCTCAAAGAAGTCGTCTAAAAAAAATGCCCAATTCCGGGTTTGAACCCGTGACGTCCCGCTAACCCGATAATCTCCAAGATCACTCCTCCATTTCTGTCTTTCTATTATTATTAGTATCATAATTATTTCGTTTCATTTTATCATTTTTCGACCTCCTATTATTAGATTATTATTTTGTTATGAGTTTAACCATACCACCATCATAATCATCTTAGTCCATCATCCTTTTAAATCATGGATCACTAAACCTTACTCATTATCATGATATCCTTATGGTTCATCACCATTATCACCATAAATCATCATCTTCATGTGATCCATTATCACCTAATCATATCGTGTATTATTATCAATATCTTAAACTATTATTTTCATACGTAACCCTAATCATCACCATTATATCTTAATCATCCTCTTAATTATCATCATTAAACAATTATCATTGTCATCTTATTATTCTCATCATCATCATAAAATATTACTCTCATTATTTCCACGATCATCCCAACCGTCCAGTACAAGAAAACGGAATAAGCAGTCCATTTTCACCATTGTTTTACGGCCCATTTTATTATTTGGTTCAAGTTAAAATGGCTAGATCTTTATGGCCCAATAACACCAACAAGCATACACGGCCCAATCAAGCAAGGCTCTTGGCCCAACAGTTTTAACAGCATAAATTTTAGATCAAGAGAAAGAACCGTCGGTGGTATTGCTTTAGAATAGAAAAGGTTAAATAGCAGCCCCACTTGCAAAACTAACTTTACGTCCATATCATCATTATTCAGTGTTTATCACCATCATTGTAATCGGTTTTTAACAGAAAGAAAACAGAAAAAAAAAACACAGCTGCTACTGTAATTAACTGGTGTGTGTAGTGTTTGAACTGCAAAAAGGAGTAAACAACAGTAGTAGCGTCTGATGATAATGGTTCGATGGTGGTTAAATGGGTTTTCAAAGTCTGTTTCGGCAATAAACAGCAAATAGGATCGATTATAGTAGCTGCAACCATGGTTTGAAGGGTGTAGCAGGTGATTTGAGGCAACAGACTTAATAGAAACAGAAAACGATAATATGAAGGTGCTCTTGGGTCCTTGGTCATATAGCAATACACAAGGTGATGTGGGTTTCGATCAAGGTGGATTTTGGTGGTGATATAGTCGTTTAATTCGAACAGTAACAGGATACAGCAGCAACAATAGTTGTCCCATAAGAGAGAGAGAAGAGAGAGAAACTATGAGAAAGGTGATAGGGTGGTGATCGTGATGATGACTATGGTCGATGGTGTGGGTTCATGAAGGTGGGGTGAGGATGACGGTCTTTGGTGTTAGTACTATCACTGGGAATAGAAACATTCGTATAGTAATAGTGGTTTAATGGGTGTGGGGGTTCTTAGGTTCGATTGTAACCGTAACAGAAAGAGGGAGTGGAATGGTTGTAGCCTTAAAGGAATAAGTTAGGAAACAATGAAGTGGGTATGTGTGGTTTTTCTTCTTTCCATCGGTACCCAATATACATATATATTTACTTTTGCATGGAATGAAACAAAAGGAAAAAAAAACAGTAATAGAATTTAATAATCTATCCCACATGTTAAATTTTAAAAGGTAGTCACTTTTCTTCAATAATTTGAAGATAACAGCTCATAATTCAACACATTGTTATTCCGTGATTTAAAATTTTGTATTTAAGTTACCGACAGTTTTTCCCGGATAGCTATTTCGTGTCCATTGCTAAACAGTTAATGTATAAAAGTGCTCCTAAAAATCTCAAATTTTTAGATTAAATATATTTAATTATTTCACTCATTAACTGTTTGAAACCTGATCAAAAAGGTTCGATAATTATTTATTTTCTGTTCCAATTTATATGTACGAAGTACTAATATTTAATCTTAAAAAGGTAAAAATATTTTTAACAAATCTAACATCTTCGTAATCGATTTACAGTTCAACTTTTATTTCGATCCATCATGAACATATATTATTTTTATATTAAAACTAACGAAACGTCAACCGAGTATTAATGACGTTTACTAATTAGGCTCGAAATCATTTATTTTCCATATACTATATGTATATATAAATATATTTTAATATCAGGTTTTATTATATAATTAAATATATATATTTTCAAATAAATATATTTACTATTAATATTCATATATATATATATATGTATCTATTTACAAAGAGTTGTTCGTGAATCGTCGAGAACAGTCGAAGGTCAATTGAATACATGAAACAGTTCAAAATTTTTGAGATTCAACATTACAGACTTTGCTGATCGTGTCAAAAATACAATATCGTATCAAGAGTTTGGTTCAAAATTAGTCGAAATTTTCCGGGTCGTGACAGTACCTACCCGTTAAAGAAATTTCGTCAATTTGATCGAGGTCGTCATGACTAACAATAAAAATGTGTTTATGACGAATATGAATTGATAAATAGAGTTTTATCATCATTGAGTAATATGGATAGAACAATTCGATTACTTGAAGCGTATGAGTGGAGCTATCACAAAAGATCGAGATAGAGTTTAACTTTTGACGTAGTCATGGTGAATTTTTTTTTTTGAAAATAAGGTTCGTCTTAACTTTTGACGTAGTCTCGATTGAATTCTGGAATTCAAGGGATTTAAAAGAAAATCTTGAAAATCTATGGGATTTGATTCTTCGAGATTTATGGAAAATTAGGGTCCTCTTTAATTTAATGCAATTATCTGTCTCGATTGCTTTGTCTGGTATCTTCTCTATAAATGAACTTCTTTCGTTCCATTATTTTCACCACTCCAATTCTTTCTTTCTCGATCCATACTTTCAAACGATTGTGAAAATGCTTAATCCAGTTCTGATCCTTGTCCTCATCCTTACTATCGCAACATTCATTCTCCTTTTCTAACCTCCACCAGAAGAATCTACTTTCTTCTACTTCGCCCATGGTTTATAGTGTTTTTAATTCTCCCGTGTCTTTATGTTGAGATAAACATTGACCTACACGGTTTGTAATTTATGTGTTGTTATCGGGCTTTATATTCTCCCTTATATTTCGAAGCTCTATGCTTTTGTTTTCTCTTCCCGACTTCAAGTCAAGCGAATAATGGTCCAGAATTCGTAGATATAGAATTTCGAATGATTATAATGTTCTAAGCAGGAAGGAACGTGATTGCACATTTTGATTCTCAAATTTATCAAAATCACTGAGGATAGAACTATCAAGAATATCTTTTCTTGATATGTTCAGAAGTTAAGCAGATTGACAGAGTTATGTAACATGGCACGTGATGACGTTATGATCTATGAATCGTCATGTTCCATTAGAAACTCAGCATGACTTACTGTAAGATAATCACGTTGGCCAAGTGTCATTATATTATACTAACTCATGCATCAGTTCCCAACACTACTTCAAAATCATTCATATTTTAAATTCGAAGGTTCGCAGAATATAGCAACTAATAGTTTCTCATATGATGTAACACTGATAGCTCAAAGAGATAAATGATTTCAGATAAGATTAGATATGAAAATATATTCAGGAATATCGAGGATATTTATAATAAAAGATACGATAATATCTTTGAATATCTAAGATCAGAGGATGATGGAGACTATTGTTCGCAAGGGTTTTGAGTAAGGAGCAAGATATTCGCTAAAGACTTCAGCAGGCATTGAATTATTTGGATTCTTTGAAGTCAAACTTATTCTTTGTGATTTGTCCACGGCTTCCTTCATAGTTTCGCATAATCCGCCTTTCGGTACTAAATTTTCTATTGAATGTTTCCATCACTCCATTCCTTATCATCAAACTCTTGGCCATTAAGACCATCTACAACATGCTGCTTCGTCAGCATTTTCAAAGTTAACGGATCTGGGTCATCGGCTATCAAACCGAGGTGGTTTCAGGAGAATTGTGTTTTTAAAGGATTAAACGCTGACGGTAAAATGGTGAAATATAAAAGTTTCTCCGATAACAATAAATAAGCACGTATATATTCCAAGGTTATAATAAGGTTGTTTGGATGAAAAATCGGAGTTGACTTGCTGGAGCTGTGACAAAATTAGCTACTTTGGAAAGGGATTACAAAATGATCTTCGGTATAACAATGTCAAAGGAACTAGAACAGATACGTGTCAAACATTTACTCAGTTTCCGAGAGTTTTTCAGGTGCATAACTATATGCATCAATCTTTTCTTCCGTAGATGAAGTGCGGTTGGTTTATCCTCTCGATTGAGGTGTTTTTAAGAATCATGATAGATTTGAATGCTGATTGTAATCGTCGAGATACAAATGAGGTTTAAAATGAAATCAAGTGGCAATCTTGAAGAAATGTTTAGTTTCATATGTTATAATCAATATTTTAATTTATTTTAATTGTCCAATGTCATTAGTCCACATTCGATAGTCCACAGTAACAGTCCAATAATTCATATATAGTTTAATATATAATATACGAATTAATTAATACTTATCGTGACCCGTATTCGTCTCAGACTCGATCACAACTCAAAGTATATATATTATTTGAGAACCAACCTCAACCCTGTATAGAGAACTCGATCATTACTGCATATAGAGTGTCTATGGTGATTCCAAATAATATATATAGATGCGTCGATATGATATGTCAAAACCTTGTATACGTGTCCCGTTTTAAAGTGCGTAAAAGTAAATAACATAAATTAAATGACGATAAATAAAATTGCGAGAATGTAAATTGCGAGAATGTAAATTGCGATAATTAAATTGCGGTAAATAAAATATAACCAGTTAGCTAGGAACAGTTAGCTAGGAACAGTTAGCGTGGATTCTTAACAAAATTCTTTATAATTAATTTGTTTGTTTCTAACAAATTTTATTTTGTCCAATGTTTTCTTCATTATGCCACTTGTTGGATTCTGATAGGTCAAAATCCAAATATGAAATTGAATTTGAATGGAAATAGTTATTCTTTGGTGAACGGATACGTATATGTATGGATTTGAGCAGTATTTGTTAATGATCGTATGAATCAGAATTGAAGAGTGTACCGTGTAACTCATTAATGTGAATTTTAAATATTCTTCGGGTATTACCTACCCGTTAAAATATTTTCATCATTAACAGTTGGTACAAAAGAATTTTTAATTACAATCTTTATGAAAATATACCTACATATATATTTTCTTCAGATGTAATCATGGATTTAATGAGTCAATAAGGTATTAAACTCATTTGATTTACCGTTAGAACTAGAATACATCATCTCTAAAACATTAGAGATTACATAATTGACGTGTTGGATGAAGATAAATGAGGTAGAACGATACGTAAAACGAAGATAATCGATGTTGAACGATATGTAGAACGAAGATCATACTCGAAGTACAAGTAGTGATATTGAGGCATGTGATGTTGAGGCTTGTGTTATTGGTAGTAATAGTGCCAATGCTGGTGGTACTGTTGATGTCGGTGATGCTGCTGGTGCTTGTAAGCTTTGCACCATATTCTCCAAAGCCACTACTCGAACGCGAGGTTCGTTGACTTCTTCTATTACCCCGGGATGATTGAGGGTCGGAACGAGCGGTTGAATAAGTTTTAGAATTTTAGATAGAAGATAATCGTGATGAACTACTCTGGAGATGAGGCTAAAAATGGTGTTTCGGATAGGTTCACTGGTAAGTGCTTCAGGTTCTTCGCCGAGAGTGCAGGTTGGTGGGTGGAAAATATCGCCTTCTTCTTGTTTCCATTGGTTAAGTCGACTACGAACCCATAAGATGAATTGGGGATGGCTGATTGATTGATTCATTCTGGTGACGCTGCTTTCGGAGCTTAGGTGAATATCCATGTCGGAATCCGAGGGACTTGAACTAGTGGCGAGTTCCATTTCATACGATTGATTAAAGGATTTTTCGATAAGAAATAGATTATAGGATGTAGATTAGTACCCTGCAATACATAATTTACATATGCATATATAATACTAAAATCCCATAAGTTACGGAGGAATCTATGGAAACTGCCAGGCAAAGTCTACAGTAACAGATACGCTAAGATACAAATTTTGTCCATACCCTATTGATGAAATAGTGGCAGTAAGATGTGTCTAGACTTAAGGATGATAAGCAAGTAATTTCCGACAAGAAATGATAAGCAAAACTTATAATATGCGGCTAAGGTCGAAATCCAGACTCGCTAATGCATACTAACAACTATCAGTTAGACATACTAATGCAAGACCTGGTTCGCTAGGACCAACGCTCTGATACCACCTGTGATAACCCGTCCTTATCCCCCTCGACGAAGTCATCAACATTTGGTCCCATTGCGATGATCGACTCCAAGTAATGTCCTTAAAATGAGCAAATGCATAGCGGAAGACTTAATTCGTACCTGGGAATAAACATGCTAAAAGTGTCAACCAAAAGGTTTGTGAGTTCATAGGTTTATCATAACAATCATTTCAATATATTAATAGATCACAAGATTTCTGTTTATAAACATATGTACACTCGCAAGTGTATAAAAGTATTCTATAAGTTGTAGGCACCCGGTAACAAGCCTTAACATTCGTGTTTTACCCTCTGAAGTACACCAGATCAGGTGTGTTTAAAATAACCTCGAAGTACTAAAGCATCCCATAGTCAGGATGGGGTTTGTCAGGCCCAATAGATCTATCTTTAGGATTCGCGCCTACCGTACATAGACAAGTAGTTTAATGTTACCAAGCTAAGGGTATATTTCTGGTTTAAACCCACATAGAATTATTTTTAGTACTTGTGCCTATTTCATAAAACATTTATAAAACAGCGCATGTATTCTCAGCCCAAAAATATATATAAAAAGGGAGTAATGAAACTCACCATACTGTATTTTGTAGTAAAAATACATAGGACAACATCGAACAAGTATAGGGTTGGCCTCGGATTCACGAACCTCAAAGAAGTCGTCTAAAAAAAATGCCCAATTCCGGGTTTGAACCCGTGACGTCCCGCTAACCCGATAATCTCCAAGATCACTCCTCCATTTCCGTCTTTCTATTATTATTAGTATCATAATTATTTCGTTTCATTTTATCATTTTTCGACCTCCTATTATTAGATTATTATTTTGTTATGAGTTTAACCATACCACCATCATAATCATCTTAGTCCATCATCCTTTTAAATCATGGATCACTAAACCTTACTCATTATCATGATATCCTTATGGTTCATCACCATTATCACCATAAATCATCATCTTCATGTGATCCATTATCACCTAATCATATCGTGTATTATTATCAATATCTTAAACTATTATTTTCATACGTAACCCTAATCATCACCATTATATCTTAATCATCCTCTTAATTATCATCATTAAACAATTATCATTGTCATCTTATTATTCTCATCATCATCATAAAATATTACTCTCATTATTTCCACGATCATCCCAACCGTCCAGTACAAGAAAACGGAATAAGCAGTCCATTTTCACCATTGTTTTACGGCCCATTTTATTATTTGGTTCAAGTTAAAATGGCTAGATCTTTATGGCCCAATAACACCAACAAGCATACACGGCCCAATCAAGCAAGGCTCTCGGCCCAACAGTTTTAACAGCATAAATTTTAGATCAAGAGAAAGAACCGTCGGTGGTATTGCTTTAGAATAGAAAAAGTTAAATAGCAGCCCCACTTGCAAAACTAACTTTACGTCCATATCATCATTATTCAGTGTTTATCACCATCATTGTAATCGGTTTTTAACAGAAAGAAAACAGAAAAAAAAACACAGCTGCTACTGTAATTAACTGGTGTGTGTAGTGTTTAAACTGCAAAAAGGAGTAAACAACAGCAGTAGCGTCTGATGATAATGGTTCGATGGTGGTTAAATGGGTTTTCAAAGTCTGTTTCGGCAATAAACAGCAAATAGGATCGATTATAGTAGCTGCAACCATGGTTTGAAGGGTGTAGCAGGTGATTTGAGGCAACAGACTTAATAGAAACAGAAAACGATAATATGAAGGTGCTCTTGGGTCCTTGGTCATATAGCAATACACAAGGTGATGTGGGTTTCGATCAAGGTGGATTTTGGTGGTGATATAGTCGTTTAATTCGAACAGTAACAGGATACAGCAGCAACAATAGTTGTCCCATAAGAGAGAGAGAAGAGAGAGAAACTATGAGAAAGGTGATAGGGTGGTGATCGTGATGATGACTATGGTCGATGGTGTGGGTTCATGAAGGTGGCGTGAGGATGACGGTCTTTGGTGTTAGTACTATCACAGGGAATAGAAACATTCGTATAGTAATAGTGGTTTAATGGGTGTGGGGGTTCTTAGGTTTGATTGTAACCGTAACAGAAAGAGGGAGTGGAATGGTTGTAGCCTTAAAGGAATAAGTTAGGAAACAATGAAGTGGGTATGTGTGGTTTTTCTTCTTTCCATCGGTACCCAATATACATATATATTTACTTTTGCATGGAATGAAACAAAAGGAAAAAAAAAACAGTAATAGAATTTAATAATCTATCCCACATGTTAAATTTTAAAAGGTAGTCACTTTTCTTCAATAATTTGAAGATAACAGCTCATAATTCAACACATTGTTATTCCGTGATTTAAAATTTTGTATTTAAGTTACCGACAGTTTTTCCCGGATAGCTATTTCGTGTCCATTGCTAAACAGTTAATGTATAAAAGTGCTCCTAAAAATCTCAAATTTTTAGATTAAATATATTTAATTATTTCACTCATTAACTGTTTGAAACCTGATCAAAAAGGTTCGATAATTATTTATTTTCTGTTCCAATTTATATGTACGAAGTACTAATATTTAATCTTAAAAAGGTAAAAATATTTTTAACAAATCTAACATCTTCGTAATCGATTTACAGTTCAACTTTTATTTTGATCCATCATGAACATATATTATTTTTATATTAAAACTAACGAAACGTCAACCGAGTATTAATGACGTTTACTAATTAGGCTCGAAATCATTTATTTTCCATATACTATATGTATATATAAATATATTTTAATATCAGGTTTTATTATATAATTAAATATATATATTTTCAAATAAATATATTTACAATTAATATTCATATATATATATATATATATATATATATGTATCTATTTACAAAGAGTTGTTCGTGAATCGTCGAGAACAGTCGAAGGTCAATTGAATACATGAAACAGTTCAAAATTTTTGAGATTCAACATTACAGACTTTGCTGATCGTGTCAAAAATACAATATCGTATCAAGAGTTTGGTTCAAAATTAGTCGAAATTTTTCGGGTCGTGACATTTCAAGCCATCCAAGATCCTTTGAAGCTAGATCATTTTTTGTCACTTCCAGTAGGTTTACCTACTAAACTTGAGGTAGTAATGATGTTCATACCATCTTTCGATTCATATATATAAAACTATCTTATTCGAAGATTATAACTTGTAATCAATAGAACATAGTTTAGTTAATTCTAAACTTGTTCGCAAACAAAGTTAATCCTTCTAATTTAACTTTTAAAATCAACTAAATACATGTTCTATATGATATGCTAACTTAATGATTTAAAATCTGAAAACACGAATAACACCGTAAAACCGAACATACGCCGTCGTAGTGAAACCGGGAGCTGTTTTGGGTTAGATAATTAAAAACTATGATAAACTTTGATTTAAAAGTTGTTCTTCTGGGAAAATGATTTTTCTTATGAACATGAAACTATATCCAAAAATCATGGTTAAAATCAAAGTGGAAGTATGTATTTCAAAATGGTCATCAAGACGTCGTTCTTTCGACTGAAATGACTACCTCTTACAAAAACGACTTGTAACTTATATTTTCGGCTATAAACTTATACTTTTTCTATTTAGATTCAAAAATTTCAGTTCAATATGAAACCATAGCAACTTGAATCACTCAAAATGGATTTAAAACGAAGAAGTTATGGGTAAAACAAAATTGAATATTTTTACTTGTTGTAGCTACGTGAAATTTGTAATAAATCTATACAAATCATAACTTAACTAACTTATATTGTATTATACATGTATTCTAACATATATTATGTAATCTTGGGATACCATAGACACGTATACAATGTTTTGACATATCATATCGACCCATCTATATATATTATTTGGGAACAACCATAGATACTCTATATGCAGTAATGTTCGAGTTAGCTATACAGGGTTGAGGTTGATTCCAAAATAATATATATACGTTGAGTTGTGATCTTGCCTGAGACTTATATACACTAGGTCGTGGATTGATTCGAGATAATATATATTGATTTAATTCTGTACATCTAACTGTGGACAACTAGTTGTAGATTACTAACGTTGGACTGCTAACTTAACAAACTTAAATCGTTAAAACGTAATAAAACATATTGTGAATATATTTCGATCATACTTTGATATATATGTATATATTTGTTATAGGTTCGTAAATCTATCAGTGGCCAAGTCTAATTCTCAACGAATTAAGAATCTGTGAAAGTGAGTTATAGTCCAACTTTTAAAATCTAATATTTTGGGATGAGAATACATGCAGTTTTATAAATGTTTTACAAAATAGACACAAGTATGCGAAACCACATTCTATGGTTGAATTATTATTACCGAATATAATCCTTTTTAGTCTGGTAATTTAAGATTTAGGGAACAGAAACCCTAATTGACGCGAATCCTAAAGATAGATCTATTGGGCCTAACAAACCCCATCCGGGTTACGGATGCTTTAGTACTTTGATTTTATCATATCCGATGAGAGTCCCGGAATTATGGGGATATTCTAGACGCGTTCGGTTAATGTCGGTTACCAGGTGTTCACCATATGAATGATTTTTATCTCTATGCAGTTTATGCGAAATGCCTGATATGAGATGTGTAGTGACCCGAACTTTTCCATGTTTATATATATTAAATGAAATTGATATTTATATGATTTAGTGTTTCCAACATGTTAAGCAATCAAACTTATTAAGACTTGATTAATTGAAATAGGTTTTATATAGACAATTGACCACCCAAGTTGACCGGTGATTCACGAACGTTAAAACTTGTAAAAACTATAAGATGTCATATATATGGATATATACATAGTTAACATGGTATTATGATAAGTAAACATATTATTAAGTATATTAACAATGAACTACATATGTAAAAACAAGACAACTAACTTAAAGATTTTGAAACGAGGCATATATGTAACGATTATCGTTGTAACCACATTTAATTGTATATATATCATATTAAGATATATTAATACATCATAATATCATGATAATGTAATAATTTAACATCTCATTTTATATAATAAACAATGGGTTAACAACACTTAACATATCGTTAACCTAAAGGCTTCAAAACAACACTTACATGTAACGACTAACGATGACTTAATGACTCAGTTAAAATGTATATACATGTAGTGTTTTAATATGTATTTATACACTTTTAAAAGACTTCAAGACACTTATCAAAGTACTTCTACCTAACAAAAATGCTTACAATTACATCCTCGTTCAGTTTCATCAACAATTCTATTCGTATGCACCCGTATTCGTACTCATACAATACACAGCTTTTAGATGTATGTACTATTGGTATATATACTCCAATGATTAGCTCTTAGCAGCCCATGTGAGTCACCTAATACATGTGAGAACCATCATTTGGAAACTAGCATGAAATATCTCATAAAATTACAAAAATTTAATAATCATTCATGACTTATTTACAAGTAAACAAAATTACACATCCTTTATATCTAATCCATATACCAACGACTAAAAACACCTACAAACACTTTCATTCTTCAATTTTCTTCATCTAATTAATCTCTCTCAAGTTCTATCTTCAAGTTCTAAGTTTTCTTCATAAATTCTATAAGTTCTAGTTTCATAAAATCAAGAATACTTCCAAGTTTGCTAGCTTACTTCCAATCTTGTAAAGTGATCATCCAACCTCAAGAAATCTTTCTTATTTATAGTAAGATATCTTTCTAATACAAGGTAATACTCATATTCAAACTTTGATTCAATTTCTATAACTTTAACAATCTTATTTCGAGTGGAAATCTTACTTGAACTTGTTTTCGTGTCATGATTTTGCTTCAAGAACTTTCAAGCCATCCAAGGATCCTTTGAAGCTAGTCTATTTTTCTCATTTCCAGTAGGTTTATCCATAAAACCTGAGGTAGTAATGATGTTCATAACATCATTCGATTCATATATATAAAACTACCTTATTCGAAGGTTTAAACTTGAAATCACTAGAACATAGTTTAGTTAATTCTAAACTTGTTCGCAAACAAAAGTTAATCCTTTTAACTTGACTTTTAAAATTAACTAAACACATGTTCTATATCTATATGATATGCTAACTTAATGATTTAAAACCTGAAAACACGAAAAACACCGTAAAACCGGATATACGCCGTCGTAGTAACACCGCGGGCTGTTTTGGGTTTGATAATTAAAAACTATGATAAACTTTGATTTAAAAGTTATTCTTCTGGGAAAATGATTTTTCTTATGAACATGAAACTATATCCAAAAATCATGGTTAAACTCAAAGTGGAAGTATGTTTTTTCAAAATGGTCATCAAGACGTCGTTCTTTCGACTGAAATGACTACCTCTTACAAAAACGACTTGTAACTTATATTTCTGACTATAAACCTATACTTTTTATGTTTAGATTCATAAAATAGAGTTCAATATGAAACCATAGCAATTTGATTCACTTAAAACGGATTTAAAACGAATAAGTTATGGGTAAAACAAGATTGGATATTTTTTTGATTGTGTAGCTACGGCAAATATTGTAACAATTCTATACAAATCATATCCTAGCTAACTTATATTGTATTATACATGTATTCTAATATATTATATAATCTTGGGATACCATAGACACGTATGCAAATGTTTTGACATATCATATCGACCCATCTATATATATTATTTAGAACAACCATAGACACTCTATATGCTGTAATGTTGGAGTTAGCTATACAGGGTTGAGGTTGATTCCAAAAATATATATACTTTGAATTGTGATCTAGCCTGAGACGTGTATACACTGGGTCGTAGATTGATTCAAGATAATATATATCGATTTATTTCTGTACATCTAACTGTGGACAACTAGTTATAGGTTACTAACGAGGACAGCTGACTTAATAAACTTAAAACATTAAAACGTATTAAAAATGTTATAAATATATTTTGAACATACTTTGATATATATGTACATATTTGTTATAGGTTCGTGAATCGACCAGTGGCCAAGTCTTACTTCCCGACAAAGTAAAATCTGTGAAAGTGAGTTATAGTCCCTCTTTTAAGAATCTAATATTATGGGATGAGAATACATGCAATTTTATAAATGTTTTACGAAATAGACACAAGTAAATGAAACTACATTATATGGGTGAATGATCGAAGCCGAATATGCCCCTTTTAGCTTGGTAGCCTAAGAATTTGGGAACAGACCCCCAAATTGACGCGAATCCTAAAGATAGATCTATTGTGCCCAACAAGCCCCATTCTGGAATTTAGAATGCTTTAGTACTTCGAAATTATCATGTCCGATGGGTGTCCCGGAATGATGGGGATATTCTATATGCATCTAGTTAATGTCGGTTACCAGGTGTTCACCATATGAATGAATTTTATCTCTATGTATGGGATGTATATTGAAATATGAAATCTTGTGGTCTATTATTATGATTTGATAATATATAGGTTAAACCTATAACTCACCAACATTTTTGTTGACGTTTTAAGCATGTTTATTCTCAGGTGATTATTAAGAGCTTCCGTTGTTGCATACTAAAATAAGGACAAGATTTGGAGTCCATGCTTGTATGATATTGTGTAAAAACTGCATTCAAGAAACATATTTTTGATGTAATATATTCTTATTGTAAACCATTATGTAATGGTCGTGTGTAATCAGTATATTTTAGATTATCATTATTTGACAATCTACGTAATATTTTTTTAAACCTTTATCGATAAAATAAAGATTATGGTTGTTTTAAAAATGAATGCAGTCTTTAAAAACCTTCTCATATAGAGGTCAAAACCTCGCGACGAAATCTATTAATATGGAACGTTTATAATCAATATGAACGGGACATTTCAGTTGGTCTCCGAGCGTTGGTCTTACAGAACCAGAAATTTGCATTAGTGTGTCTTATCGAGTTTTTTAGGATACATTAGTGAGTCTGGACTTCGACCGTGTTTTCTTTAAAAACGATTGCTTAACACTTTTGTTGGAAACTATATATTATTAACATGTAAATATTATGTGATATATTAACCTCTTAATGTGTTTGATATTGTGTGATAAATGTCTACCACTAGTACAAATCCCATCGACTCACCTAATAATAATGAAGAGTCGAATATAATTTGGGAAGATTCACAAATTCCCGAAGAGGAACCGGAAGAAGAGGAACCGGAAGAAGAGGAATCAGAAGAGGAGGAACCAGAAGAAGAAGAGGTTCCGGAGGAAGAAATATTGATACCTACAGTAAATCGATTAAATAAAAGAAAATCATCAACCAACGAACCAAAGTTATAAATGGTCAATGGTGTTTCCGCCGAGGAAGCAAAATATTGGGAAGATTACCAATTTTCCGATGAATCGGATCCCGATGAGGATTCCGATGATGTTATAGAAATTACCTCGATCCAATTTAATAAAGCAAAAGAAAATAATAAGGGAAAAGGTATAAAAATAGAGAAACCTGATTCCAACCCAGATGAACTTTATATGTATCGACAACTGTCACACTCCCAAATAGGGCCTGGGGTATTTGTGACTAATTATATCAAATCACAGTTGTATAAATGAGAACGACTCTATATGAGACGTTTTATTGAGTTTTGCAACGGAAGATAAATAGATTACATTGTATTTAATAAACAACGCATTAAATGTCTTTAATTGATATGATATGTAATGAAGACTCCAAGCATAGCAAGCAATCATCATCAATTTAGCAAATGCAAGTCCTTCAAATTATCCATGAATGACTCGTTGAAATGTTGCTTTCAATTAGCAGATACACAGCGGAAGCATTATGTAGGACCTGAGAATAAACATGCTAAATAGTGTCAACCAAAAGGTTGGTGAGTTCATAGGTTTATCATAAATAATGATTTCAATAATAGTGTTAGACCACAAGATTTAATAAAGTTGATATAGAAATATCAATATAAAGTGTTGATTGATATAGAAATACCAATCTAAAAGTAATGCCGAGTTTGTAATATCGTGACTAAACAAAAGTTACCCCGTGATACTTGTTATTCGTGTCGTTGAATCATTATTATGTAGTCAAAGACCAACGGTCAACTGACTAGAGACGTCACTCTCAGTAGCACTACTCACAATAACTAAGTTTGCATCTTATACCTCAGCAATTAACGATATTACGGTAGGGATTTAGCATGACAAAGCATGTATATAGCATAAAAGTTTGAGTACTTGTGTCTAAACGTAAAACAGTTATAAAAGTTACGCATGTATTCTCAGCTTAAAAATATATAAAAAGGGAACTATGAAAACTCAAAATACTGTATTTCGTATTTCGTAGTAATTATGTGGATGATGGCACTGGACAAGTGCGGAGTTGTCCTCGGATTCACGAACCTATATCAAGTGTATATATTAAAACGTATATTCGTAATCGAATAAGTTTATATATATATTTCAGTTGTTATATATTTCTATATATATATATATATATATATATATATATATATATATATATATATATATATATATATAAGTATTAATTTGATAAAATATTATTAATAATGTTAATGAATAAAGAGTTGTACTATTTTGTAATAATAATTATAATAATATTTATAATGATAATGATACTAGTAATAAAAATCTCAATACAAATAATGATATAGTTTTAATGATAGTAAAAATGATAATAATCATAATAATGTAAAAATAATAATAATAATAATAGTAAAAATTAAAGTTCTTATAATACTATATGTTTACAATAGTAATGATATTAATAATTTTTGTAATATCTTAAATAGTAATAATAATAATAATGATATTAGTAGTAAAAATAATAACAATAATAATAATTATTATAATGATAGTAGTTTTTAATGAAAATGATAATAATAATAGTTCTTAATAATAATAAAAATACTCATTTAACAATAAAATGATAATGAAAATAATAATTTGTGATAATAATACTTGATACTAATAATAATAATAATAATAATAACTATAATAATAATAACAATACTTAATGATAATACTAGTAATAATAATAATGATAATACTAATAATTATAATGATAATACTAATATTTATATTGATACTTTTAATAATAATAATACTAGTAACAATAATTATAATAATGATTATAATAAATAATAATAATAATAAATATAATAATAATAATAATAATAATAATAATAATAATAATAATAATAATAATAATAATAATAATAATAATAATAATAATAGTAAAGATGAAAAACTACCTTTAAATGTTTTCCCAAAAAAGAATGCCTATGATCGGGCTCGAACCCGAGACCTCCCGTTAACACATACAACCCTTAACCATCACTCCCTATCAGTTTTTCTGATTTATAACGCATCCTAATATATTTAACCCATTTATTTTCTGTTTCCTTTTCTTCATCTTCTTCACGAATTAAATCGATCAGGGATTAATTCATAACAGCTAATTACCTAGTTTACTTTATGACTTGTATTAAAATAGAAGGAATCGATTGTTGTTGACTTGATTAAACAAAAAAATATATAAAACAAATAGATATATGAACCTGCAGTTCGACGGGTTAAAAAAAATATAAAAACTTGATTTCGATTATGAGAACGTTTGAGACCTTGATGTCTAAATGAAATACGTTTTAAATCACTCATAGAAACTTTCTCAATCATCAATTGGATCAGAAACTTAAAATCGAACTCGAATTTGATGATGAACAAGCGTTTGACATTTTGAAAACTTAACTTTGACTTCTAAATTAGGACTCGATAGGAAAAATTAGATTCTGAAACTTTACAGGAAGTTTTATAAGACAATTCCTAACAAGTCTGCAATATTACATTTTGAAATTGGATTCGGTTTCGTGATTTGGCAAATAAAATGAAGAACAGAGGTATACGAAAAAAAATATTGTTTTGATTGATGAATTGCAGTGGTATCTTATTAGTGATGGTGGATATCGAATTGCTTTATAGCTAGAAAGAATCGACAGAGACAAGATCATAACCAGTAGAGGATTAAAATAATTAGGAGCTAAATAAATAAAAATATGAATCTGGATCGTGAAAATAAAAAAGAAATATAAAAAAACATATGCTGATTCACGATCAATAAAAAAATAAAAAGGCAGATATGCAGATCATGACTTTTTTTTATAAAATTTAAAAGTTGATAACCTAATTTATACCTAATTCATTAATAATTAATATTAATAAAATAATAATAATACTTTTAATAATAATAGAATTAATAATAATAATATTAATAATAATAATAATGATAATTATCAATAATAATAATAATATTATTATTATAAATAAGTTGTATTAATGTAATCAACAATAATAATAGTAATAATAATAACCATATTAATAATAAAAAAATAATAAATGAAGATAATAATAATAATAATAATAATAATAATAATAATAATAATAATAATAATAATAATAATAATAATAATAATGATATTTCATTATTTTGATATTAATGTTAAGTATTAATACTAATACTAATAATATTAATAATATAGTAGTAATTATATTAATGATAATGATAATTATTAATAATTAATAATAATAATTATAATCCTGATAATAATAATGATTGTAAATGATGTATATACACTCACATATATATTTTCATATCTTTTTATAACCGGTTGTTCGTGAATCGTCAGAAACAGTCGAAGTTAAATGAAATTATATAAAGATTTTGTTTAAATATTTGCCGAAAATTTTCGGGTTGTCACAGTATCCCCCTGTTAATAGAAATTTCGTCCCGAAATTTAGTTATTGCCATCAATCGGCTTTGTTTGTAAACAGGTGAGGATATTTTCATTTTATTTGGTCTTCACGTTCCCAGGTATGCTCGGGGCCTTTCGTGAATTCCAACGGATAGAATATTGTTTTGTTTCAAGAGTTTAAATCATATGATCCATAAATTCTACAGGTTCTTCGATGAAGCGTATTTTATCATTAATGCGGTGGTTATCTAAAGATTAACAAGCGTGTCATTTGACTAGGTTATCCTCGAAAGGAATGATGGTGCTATACAAGCATTTCAGTAAACTGAACACATGAAATGTGTTACGAATAGTATTGAGCTCATTTAAAACCTTGAGCGTTTATGCCACAATATTAGGGCAGACAAAACAAAGAGGAGTTCGTATAGTCATGACATTTTATAGAGATCGTCATTGTTTACAACAAGAATATTTTAATGATGAATATGAGTTGAAAAATAAAGTTGAATAATATGGATAAAACGATTCAATTATAGGAAGCGTATAAACGAAGCTATCGTAAAAGAGTGAATGAGAAAATTAAATGTTCGCCTTAACTTTTGACGTAGTCACGACTGATTTCCGGAATTCAAGGGATTAAAGGAAATCTTCGTAATCTATAAGATTTGATTCTCCGGTATTTACGAAATTTTGGGATTTCTTTGATTAAATGCGGTGAATTGCCTCGATTGTTGTGTTTGAAATTTTGCTATAAATTAGCTTCTTCCGTTTCATTATCTTCACCACTTCTATACTTTCTTCCTCAATTCATATTTCCAAAAGAGTTGTTAATATGCTTAATCCCGTGTTGATACTTGTTATTATATTGACTATATATGCAGTCATTCTTCTTTTTCATTTACCACCAGAGGAATCTGTTTACTTCTACTATGCTCTTAGTTTTATAGTGTTTTTAGTTTTCCCGTGTCTTTATATTGCTATACGCATTGATATACACAATTTGTAATTTCGGGGTTGTTATCGGGCTTTGTATTTTTCCTTATATGTCGGAGCTCTTTGCCTTTTTACTCTCCTCTCGACTCTAAGTAAAGCGAGTAATGGTCCAGAATTTGTAGGTATGAAGTTTCGAATGAATCTAATGTTCTAAGTAGAAAGGAACGTAATATCATGATTTGATTTGTTAAATTACCAGAATTACTGAGAATAGAACTATCAAGAATATATTTTCTTGATATGTTCGGAGGTTAAATAGAATGTAAGAGTCGTGTAGCATGGCAAATGATGATTATAAAGTCTATGAATCATCATCTTCCATTAAAATTTTAGCATGACTTACTGTAATATAATCACGTTGGCCTGACGTCATTATATTATATTAACTCATGCTTCAATTCCTAACACTTCTTTAAAATACTTGAATTTTACAGAATATAGAAACTAAAACAGTTTCCTTTATGATGTGATAAAGATATCGCAAAGAGATAATTAATTGCGAACAAGAATAGCTATGAAGATATCTTCAGAAATATAGAGGATATATATAACGAAAGATATGATGATATCTTAGAATTTCTAAGATCGAATGATAATGAGAAAAATTCTTCTGTAAGGACTTAGAATGCGTAAGGAGATTATATGTCTTCTGTAATTTCCATCAGAAATCGAATCATCTGGATTCCTTGAGTATAGGTTTAGTCCTTGTGATTTGTCCACAGCCTCCTTCATAGTTTGCTCAATTCATTTTTCAGTTCCAAATCTGAGCTTATACCATTCTTTATTATCAAACTTTTGGCCATTAAGACCATCTATAGCTTTTGCTGCTTCATCAGCATTCTCAAGGTTAACGAATCTGGATCATTGATTATCAATCCGAGATGGTTTCAAGAAATTTTATTTTTAGATGATTAAACGCTGATTGTAATCGTCAATGGATCTAATGGTTAACGAATAGGCGTTGTTGATTTCAAAGGTAATGAATGATAATTTCGGTGGTTTGATGTGATAATTCATCATAGAATACGAATGAATATATTTCATGAATGTAGTGATCTTTAGGAAGATAACACTTGCTAAAGCTTTACTTGGATTCTGATATGTTAAAATCAGAATATGTAATTAAAAATGGTTGTTCTTTAGTGAACGGATATATATATCTTGTGAATGTAAGTAGTATAGTTAATAATTACTGAATCAGAATGGAAGAATGTACAATTTAATATATTACTGTGAGATATAAATATGTCTCGGGTATTACCTACCCGTTAAAATATTTTCACAATTAATAGTTTGTACAAAAGAGAAGATATACATTCATATATGTATTCTTCAGATATAATATAGATTTAATGAGTTAACATAATATTAAACACATTTGATTTGCGGTTGAAACGAGAATAAATAATCTCCAAAACTTTAGAGATTTCATAATTGCCGCAAAATATTTCGCTAATGAAGTTATGAATCAATGCTTAATTGTTCATTGTTATTGATATACCTTGGTATATGATGTTGGTGCTCGTGAAATCCTTGTGAAATTCATAAGACACGAATAATGTTTTCTAGAAAGTTTCAAGTACATCGAAAATGAAAGTATACAATCAATCATGTATTTGAATAATACACTTAGTTTATTATGAAATGAAGTTTATTGTGTTGACGCGGTGATTAACGATTGTTAAGTCATTAACGAAGGATGTACATCATAGCATATTAGTGATATGAATTAACCAAGTAGTACATACTAGTTAAGATTCACACGTAATAGCTTAGTACGAAAAGATTTATTATTGTTTCAAACCATATATATATATATATATAATTCTTCAGGAAGAATGAGTCAATATATCTTAACTCATTATTACTAGTATTCCTTAATATCTATGGGCGTTTGATGTTGATGTTTGAGGTACTGAGTGGGATGCGGATGTTGTTGTTGATGAAGCTGATGCTGTTAGTGGTGATGTTGATGGTACTGGTGGTGCTGGTTATGCTGTTGGTGCTGCTGATGCTTGTAGAATTCACACCATATTCTCCAGAGCCACCACTCGAGCGCGAAGCTCGTTGACTTCTTCTATTATTCCGAGATGATTGGCGGTTTGGACAAGTGGATGAATAAGATCTAGAATTTTAGATATTATATATTCGTGACTGGATATCCTGGAAATGAGGGTGAAAATAGTGTTCCGAACGGGTTCGCCGGTAAGTGCTTCAGGTTCTTCACCAAGAGGTGAATTCGGTTGGTGGAAGGGATCACCTTCTTCTTGTCTCCATTGATTAAGTTTACTACGAACTCATCCCCAATTCATCCAAAATAGATGATGGCTGATTGGTTCGTTTGTTCCAGTTACGCTACCATTGGAGCTCGAGGAATCAAGTGAGTAATCCATATTATGTGATTGGAATTAGGGTTTGATATGAAATCGGTGTTGAATATTGAATGATATATTCGTGTCCTCGAATAGTATATATGGCAAAAGGATTTCCGTACTTTACGGAGGAAATTTAGGAAAAGTGTTAGACAGAGTCTATTGAGATAGATATGATAAGATATAATAAGATATGATGTGTCTATACTCCAATAATGGCAGTATGACGTGTCGAGATCATAAAATGATAAGTATGTAATCTGATAATCTTTCGATTTAAAGACTTTTAATTCGTAATGGCCTATTCAGGTCTAGGGGCTTGAGCTATAGGATCCTTTAAATCGGTAATCCAAACCCTTCCATTCTAGAGTTTCGTAGACGCCATCCGTCAAAAAAGTTCAATGATCAAAAATAACGAGAAATCAAAGATTTAAAAGTATTGAATATGAGTAGTGATTATAATATCTTTGAGATTCTCAATAACTCAATGACATTTTCCGGTTCGCAAACCGATGCATAAAGGCATAAGGCATATAGGTACGAGATATAACAGGGAGTTATATACGTTTGAGTATGAATAGTAACAAATATAGGAGTTTCAAAATTCATGGATAATATTTCATGTAATACATATGTAATACACAAACCATGATAGATGACTTAGGAATGTCAAGAATTTCAGAAATCATAGTGTCGCATTTAGATGCGGTGGCATAATTGGATAATACTTAGGGGAATTAGCAGAGTTCGTAGATTGGCTCGGCATTCTAAGATAAGTAAAGTTCCTAAAGTATAGTGTAGCATTTAACAATTAAAGGCACTATAGTCAAGGAAAGTTGTAGTCCTACATTGCTAAGGTACCTAATTGTATAAGGCACACTTAAAATGCAATCCTGGTTCTCTACAACAACCTGCTCGGATACCAATCTGTCACACTCCCAAATAGGGCCTGGGGTATTTGTGACTAATTATATCAAATCACAGTTGTATAAACGAGAACGACTCTATATGAGACGTTTTATTGAGTTTTGCAGCAGAAGATAAATAGATTACATTGTATTTAATAAACAACGCATTAAATGTCTTTAATTGATATGATATGTAATGAAGACTCCAAGCATAGCAAGCAATCATCATCAATTTAGCAAATGCAAGTCCTTCAAATTATCCATGAATGACTCATTGAAATGTTGCTTTCAATTAGCAGATACACAGCGGAAGCATTATGTAGGACCTGAGAATAAACATGATAAATAGTGTCAACCAAAAGGTTGGTGAGTTCATAGGTTTATTATAAATAATTATTTCAATAATAGTGTTAGACCACAAGATTTAATAAAGTTGATATAGAAATATCAATATAAAGTGTCGATTGATATAGAAATACCAATCTAAAAATAATGCTGAGTTTGTAATATCACGACTAAACAAAAGTTACCCCGTGACACTTGTTATTCGTGTCGTTGAATCATTATTATGTACTCAAAGACCAACGGTCAACTGACTAGAGACGTCACTCTCAGTAGCGCTACTCACAATAACTAAGTTTGCATCTTATACCTCAGCAATTAACGATATTACGGTAGGGATTTAGCATGACAAAGCATGTATATAGCATAAAAGTTTGAGTACTTGTGTCTAAACGTAAAACAGTTATAAAAGTTGCGCATGTATTCTCAGCCCAAAAATATATAAAAAGGGAACTATGAAAACTCACAATACTGTATTTCGTATTTCGTAGTAATTATGTGTATGATGGCACTGAACAAGTGCGGAGTTGTCCTCGGATTCACGAACCTATATCAAGTGTATATATTAAAACGTATATTCGTAATCGAATAAGTTTATATATATATTTCAGTTGTTATATATATATATATATATATATATATATATATATATATATATATATATATATATATATATATATATATATATATATATATATATATATATATATATATATATATATATATGTATGTATATATATATGTATATATATGTGTATATATATATATATATTCTATATATAAGTATTAATTTGATAAAATATTATTAATAATGTTAATGAATAAAGAGTTGTACTATTTTGTAATAATAATTATAATAATATTTATAATGATAATGATACTAGTAATAAAAATCTCAATACTAATAATGATATAGTTTTAATGATAGTAAAAATAATAATAATCATAATAATGTAAAAATAATAATAATAATAGTAAAAATTAAAGTTCTTATAATACTATATGTTTATAATAGTAATGATATTAATATTTTTTGTAATATCTTAAATAGTAATGATAATAATAATGATATTAGTAGTAAAAATAATAACAATAATAATTATTATTATAATGATAGTAGTTTTTAATTAAAATGATAATAATAATAATAGTTCTTAATAATAATAAAAATACTCATTTAACAATAAAATGATAATGAAAATAATAATTTGTGATAATAATACTTGATACTATTAATAATAATAATAATAATAATAATAATAATAATAATAATAATAATAATAATAATAACTATAATAATAATAATAACAATACTTAATGATAATACTAGTAATAATAATAATGATAATACTAATAATTATAATGATAATACTAATATTTATAATGATACTTTAATAATAATAATACTAGTAACAATAATTATAATAATGATTATAATTAATAATAACAATAATAAATATAATAATAATAATAATAATAATAATAATAATAATAATAATAATAATAATAATAATAATAATAATAATAATAATAATAATAATAATAATAATAATAATAATAATGATAATAATAATAATAATAAAGATGAAAAACTACCTTTAAATGTTTTCCCAAAAAAAATGCCTATGACCGGGCTCGAACCCGAGACCTCCCATTAACACATACAACCCTTAACCATCACTCCATATCAGTTTTTCTGATTTATAACGTATCCTAATATATTTATCCCATTTATTTTCTGTTTCCTTTTCTTCATCTTCTTCACGAATTAAATCGATCAGGGATTAATTCATAACAGCTAATTACCTAGTTTACTTTATGACTTGTATTAAAACAGAAGGAATCGATTGTTGTTGACTTAATTAAACAAAAAAAATATAAAACAAATAGATATATGAACCTGCAGTTCGACGGGTTAAAAAAAATATAAAAACTTAATTTCGATTATGAGAACGTTTGAGACCTTGATGTCTAAATGAAATATGTTTTAAATCACTCATAGAAACTTTCTCAATCATAAATTTGATCAGAAACTTAAAATTGAACTCGAATTTGATGATGAACAAGCGTTTGACTTTTTGAAAACTTAACTTTAACTTCGAAATTAGGACTCGATAGGAAAAATTAGATTCTAAAACTTTACAGGAAGTTTTATAAGACAATTCCTAACAAGTCTGCAATATTACATTTTGAAATTGGATTCGGTTTCTTGATTTGGAAAATAAAATGAAGAACAGAGGTATAAGAAAAAGAAAAAAAATTTGTTTTGATTGATGAATTGCAGTGGTATCTTGTTAGTGATGGTGGATATCGAATTGCTTTATAGCTAGAAAGAATCGACAGAGACAAGATCATAACCAGTAGAGGATTAAAATAATTAGGAGCTAAATAAATAAAAATATGAATCTGGATCGTGAAAATAAAAAAGAAATATAAAAAAAACATATGATGATTCACGATCAATAAAAAAATAAAAAGGCAGATATGCAGATCATGACTTTTTTTATAAAATCTAAAAGTTGATAACCTAATTTATACCTAATTCATTAATAATTAATATTAATAAAATAATAATAATACTTTTAATAATAATAGAATTAATAATAATATTAATAATAATAATTATAATAATAATAATTATCAATAATAATAATAATAATAATAATATAAATAAGTTGTATTAATGTAATTAACACTAATAATACTACTAATAATAATCATATTAATAATAAAAAAAATAATAAATGAAGATAATAATAATATTAATAATAATAATAATGATATTTCATTATTTTGATATTAATGTTAAGTATTAATACTAATACTAATAATATTAATAATATAGTAGTAATTATATTAATGATAATGATAATTATTAATAATTAATAATAATAATTATAATACTGATAATAATAATGATTGTAAATGATGTATATACACTCACATATATATTTTCATATCTTTTTATAACCGGTTGTTCGTGAATCGTCGGAAACAGTCGAAGTTAAATGAAATTATATAAAGATTTTGTTTAAATATTTGCCGAAAATTTCCGAGTTGTCACAACAACGTCCGTATTTCCGTATTTCCGAAGAAGAAGAAACCAGTGATTCAGAGCAGAGGGTTGTAATCATGTTGTGTATTATATGTATTGTAGTGTGCTTGTACTTTTATGTTCTATGTAAAAATTGCTTGTAATGTTTGTTAATTATCTTTTACGAATCTAATCCTTGTCTATTTTACAGTATAAAAACAAAAAGGACGTTAAGGATAAACAACCAAAAATTTTAGAAGACCTACCAGGAGATATGATTGATGAAATCTTATCTAGAGTCGGGCAGAATTCATCAGCATAATTAGTTACGGCAAAATTAGTTTGTCAAACGTTTGAAAGACATTCCAGGCATGCCTTAGTATATAAAAGGCTTTCCTTTGAAAGATGGGGTATATCACATTGGGGAGACTTTAAGTTACGCCAAGTTTTCTTTAAGGTATTTAGTGCGGGAAACCCAGATGCAATTTTACGCTACGGGTTACGAACCTATTTTGACTCAACATATCCCAACATAGGACTCTGTTCTTTAGAAAGAGCTTCTAACATGCAACATAAAGAAGCGTGTTATGCTTACGGATTAATAATGTTCGCTTCTCATCAAATTGAGAAAAAGAACATTGGGTTGAAACTTTTAAATAAAACATTTTCACAAGTGACGGACTCAGTAGTTGGGGTAAGAAACAAGGTTTTTAGATTGCTACGAGGCTGTTGGGCATTACAAAACCCTCGTCCTTTTGACGACATGACAACATGCTGCCTAACCAATGGTCATAACGGTTATTTTCCACAAGATCAAGGATGGAAAGTCATCTTAGTAAAACCAGAATGCATGACTTGTTTCTGGACTTATGAATTACGTGTCTTTATTTCTTTTACTGAGTAACTTGCGTATTAACTAGAATTGCCTTTATAGCTGCTGAGTAGTAAAGTTATTATGTGCTATATTTCATCCTATATGTATTATAGCGATATTGTAAGTTTGTAAAATATTGTATAAAGTTTGAATGCGAAATATTATTGTAATAAGTTTTTCATATAGAAACGTAGTAGTTGAGTTGTATAGTAGCTAGTAAGTATGAACTTAACGGGTAGGTACTACCCGAATTAAAACTATAAAATGCTAATATGAAGAAAAAGCTTTTATAAATAAGTTCATATAATGCTACGAGATACTATTGACTACTCTTAAATTCTATATGATTAACTCAATTCTTTTGGCTATTTTTGAAGGAAATGGCACCGGCGACTCGTCAGAATTTGAACATGAGCGAGGAAGACTTCCGTGTTTTCCTTGCAGAAAACATAGCCGCAGTATAGGCTGCGATGCAAAATAACAATAACTCTGGATCTAGCAGTGGAACTAATTTCACAAGAAATCGTGTAGGATGCTCCTACAAAGAATTCACTGCCTGTAAACCTTTGGAATTTGATGGAACTGAAAGACCAATTGGATTGAAATGGTGGACCGAGAAAGTTGAATCGGTGTTTGCCATAAGTAAGTGTACTGAAGAGGACAAAGTTAAGTACGCTACGCATACCTTCACAGGTACTGCATTAACGTGGTGGAACACCTATCTTGAACAGGTAGGACAAAATGCTGCTTACGCACTACCATGGTCGGCATTCAAGCAATTGATGAACGAGCAGTACCGTCCTAGAAACAAAGTCAATAAGCTTAAGGTAGATCTTAGAGAGTTACGAACACAAGGGTTCGACATTACCACATATGAACGACGATTCACAGAGTTGTGCCTATTATGTCTAAGAATGTTCGAAGATGAAGAAGAGAAGATCGACGCGTTTATAAAAGGGTTACCAGTAAGGATTTAAGAAGATGTGAGTTCACACGAGCCCGCTTTCATACAAAAGGCAAGTCGAATGGCTCATAAACTCATAAATTAGATTGAGGGAAGAATTAAAGAGCAGGCGACCGAAGAAGCCAACACGAAACAACTCAAGAGAAAGTGGGAAGAAACCAGTGACAAGGATCACCAATACAACAACAACAACAATTACAACCACAACCGCAACAACAATCGCAACAATAACCGCAATCCCAATAATAACTACAACAAACGTCCCAACAACAACAACAACTACAACAACCGTTCCAACAACAATAACAATCCCAACAACAACCTCAATAACAACAACGGCAACAAAAACCAAAAATGCCAAAGGTGTGAAGAGTACCACCAGAATGGGTTCTGCACGACATTTTGCACCAAGTGTAAAAGAACTGGCCATGGTGCGAAAAAGTGTGAGGTCTACGGACCAAAGTTTAACAGAACTAAAGGAACAAATAGTGGCGAAACAAGTAATGCCGCCTTTGTTTGTTATGGATGTGGAAAACCGGGCCACATTAGAAGTAATTGCCCGAATCAGGGGAATACTAATGGGCAGGTCCGCGGAAGAGTTTTCAATATTAATACGGCAGAAGCGCAGGAAGACCCGGAGCTTGTTACGGGTACGTTTCTTATTGATAATAAATCTGCTTATATTTTATTTGATTCGGGTGCGTATAGAAGCTATATGAGTAGAGATTTTTGTGCTAAGTTAAATTTCCCATTGACGCCTTTGGATAGTAAATTTTTACTCGAATTAGCAAACGGTAAATTAATTTCAGCAGATAATATATGTCGGGATAGAGAAATTAAACTAGGGGATGAAACGTTGAAAATTGATTTAATACCAGTCGAGTTAGGGAGTTTTGATGTAATAATTGGTATGAACTGGTTGAAAAAGGTGAGAGCAGAGGTCGTTTGTTACAAAAATGCGATTCGTATTATACGTGAAAAGGGAAAACCTTTAATGGTGTATGGAGAAAAGAACAACGCGAAGTTAAATCTTATTAGTAGTTTGAAGGCACAAAAACTAATAAGAAAAGGTTGTTACGTCATTCTAGCACACGTCGAAGAAGTTAAACCTGAAGAAAAGAACATCAGTGATGTTCCCGTCGCAAAAGAATTTCCCGATGTATTTTCGAAAGAATTACCGGGATTACCCCCACATCGATCCGTTGAATTTCAAATAGACCTTGTACCAGGAGTTGCACCAATAGCTCGTGCTCCATACAGACTCGCACCCAGTGAAATGAAAGAATTACAAAGTCAGTTACAGGAACTTTTAGAGCGTGGTTTCATTCGACCAAGTACATCACTATGGAGAGCTCCTGTTCTGTTTGTCAAGAAGAAAGATGGTACATTCAGGTTGTGTATCGACTACCGAGAGTTGAACAAACTTACCATCAAGAAACGTTACCCATTACCGAGAATCGATGACTTATTTGATCAACTACAAGGCTCGTCGGTTTATTCGAAGATCGATTTATGTTCTGGATATCACCAAATGCGGGTGAAAGAGGATGACATTCCGAAGACTGCTTTTAGGACGCGTTACGGTCATTACGAGTTTATGGTTATGCCGTTTGGATTGACTAACGCACCAGCTGTGTTCATGGATCTCATGAACCGAGTGTGTGGGCCATATCTTGACAAGTTTGTCATTGTTTTCATCGATGACATACTAATTTACTCGAAGAATGATCAAGAGCATGAAGAACATTTGAGAAAAGTGCTAGAATTGCTGAGAAAAGAAAAACTGTACGCTAAGTTTTCAAAGTGTGCATTTTGGTTGGAAGAAGTTCAATTCCTCGGTCACATAGTGAACAAAGAAGGTATTCAGGTGGATCCAGCAAAGATTGAGACCGTTGAAAAGTGGGAAACCCCGAACACTTCGAAGCATATACGGAAATTTTTAGGACTAGCTGATTACTACAGAAGGTTCATCCAAGATTTTTCCAGAATAGCAAAACCCTTGACTGCATTAACGCATAAAGGGAGGAAATTTGAATGGAAGGATGAACAAGAAAAAGCATTTCAATTGTTGAAGAAAAAGTTAACTACGGCACCTATATTGTCATTACCTGAAGGGAATGATGATTTTGTGATATATTGTGATGCTTCAAAGCAAGGTCTCGGTTGTGTATTAATGCAACGAACGAAAGTAATTGCTTATGCGTCTAGACAATTGAAGATTCAAGAGCAGAATTATACGACGCATGATTTGGAATTAGGCGCGGTTGTTTTTGCATCAGAAACCATCAGGTCTACTTCAACAACCCGAAATCCCAGAATGGAAATGGGAAAATATCACCATGGATTTCATCACTAAATTGTCGAGGACTGCAAGTGGTTTTGATACTATTTGGGTAATAGTTGATCGTCTCACCAAATCGGCACACTTCCTGCCAATAAGAGAAGATGACAAGATGGAGAAGTTAGCACGACTGTATTTGAAGGAAGTCGTCTCCAGACATGGAATACCAATCTCTATTATCTCTGATAGGGATGGCAGATTTATTTCAAGATTCTGGCAGACATTACAGCAAGCATTAGGAACTCGTCTAGACATGAGTACTACCTATCATCCACAAACTGATGGGCAGAGCGAAAGGACGATACAAACGCTTGAAGACATGCTACGAGCATGTGTTATTGATTTCGAAAACAGTTGGGATCGACATCTACAGTTAGCAGAATTTTCCTACAACAACAGCTACCATTCAAGCATTGAGATGGCGCCGTTTGAAGCACTTTATGGTAGAAAGTGCAGGTCTCCGATTTGTTGGAGTGAAGTGGGGGATAGACAGATTACGGGTCCGGAGATTATACAAGAAACTACCGAGAAGATCATCCAAATTCAACAACGGTTGAAAACCGCCCAAAGTCGACAAAATAGCTACGCTGACATTAAAAGAAAAGATATAGAATTTGAAATTAGAGAGATGGTCATGCTTAAAGTTGCACCTTGGAAAGGCGTTGTTCTATTTGGTAAATGAGGGAAATTAAATCCAAGGTATATTGGACCATTCAAGATTATTGATCGTGTCGGACCAGTAGCTTACCGACTTGAGTTACCTCAACAACTCGCAGCTGTACATAACACTTTCCACGTCTCGAATTTGAAGAAATGTTTTGCTAAAAAAGATCTCACTATTCCGTTAGATGAAATCCAAATCAACGAAAAACTTCAATTCATCGAAGAACCCGTCGAAATAATGGATCGTGAGGTTAAAAGACTTAAGCAAAACAAGATACCAATTGACGATATATATATGGATATACATATGGTTAACATGAGATTATGATAAGTAAGTATTTCCATAAGTATATTAACAATGAGTTATATACATATAAACAAGACTACTAACTTAAGGATTTCGAAACGAGACATATATGTAACGATTATCGTTGTAACGACATTTAAATGTATATATATCATATTAAGATATATTAATATATCATAATATCATGATAATATAATAATTTAACATCTCATTAGATATAATAAACAATGGGTTAACAACATTAATTGAGATCGTTAACTTAAAGGTTTCAAAACAACACTTACATGTAACGACTAACGATGACTTAACGACTCAGTTAAAATGTATATACATGTAGTGTATTTAGATGTATTAAAATACTTTTGGTAGACTTCAAGACATATATCAAAACACTCATACTTAACGAAAATGGTTACAGTTACTTTCCCATTCTTTTCTTTCATCAAGAATTCTAGTCGTATTCTTACCCGTATTATACACAGCTTCAAAACGTACTTACTATGGGTATATACCAATAGGAACTAGCATGGGATTCCACTCTTGATTATGTCATGTATGACTAATCAATTTTAACTTCTACCATGAGCTAGTCAACTAACTAGAACTCCTTTTAACCCCACTCACCAATTACCACTCATCATTCACTCCATTTCACTTCCAATTCTCTTTCTAATTCTCTCTCAACACACACACACACTATTATGAACGTATTTTTCCAGTAGTTAATCATCATCTTCATCAAAAATCACTTCAAGAATCAAGCTATAATCATCATAGGAAGAACACTTCAAGAACACTTCAAAAATCCCTTCAAGTTTACTAATTTACTTCCAAGCTTTCTAATCCATTCCAAGTAATCATCTAAGATCAAGAAACATTTGTTATATACAGTAGGTTATCTTTCTTATTCAAGGTAATATTCATATTCAAACTTTGATTCAATTTCTATAACTATAAACTATCTTAATTCGAGTAAAAAATCTTACTTGAACTTGTTTTTGTGTCATGATCCTACTTCAAGAACTTTCAAGCCATCCAAGATCCTTTGAAGCTAGATCATTTCTTGTCACTTCCAGTAGGTTTACCTACTAAACTTGAGGCAGTAATGATGTTCATAACATCATTCGATTCATATATATAAAACTATCTTATTCGAAGGTTTAAACTCGTAATCACTAGAACATAGTTTAGTTAATTCTAAACTTGTTCGCAAACAAAAGTTAATCCTTCTAACTTGACTTTTAAAATTAACTAAACACATGTTCTATATCTATATGATATGCTAACTTAATGATTTAAAACCTGGAAACACGAAAAACACCGTAAAACTGGATTTACGCCGTCATAGTAACACCGCGGGCTGTTTTGGGTTAGTTAATTAAAAACTATGATAAACTTTGATTTAAAAGTTGTTATTCTGAGAAAATAATTTTTATTATGAACATGACGCTATATCCAAAAATTATGGTTAAACTCAAAGTGGAAGTATGTTTTCTAAAATGGTCATCTAGACGTCGTTCTTTCGACTGAAATGACTACCTTTACAAAAACGACTTGTAACTTATTTTTCCGACTATAAACCTATACTTTTTCTGTTTAGATTCATAAAATAGAGTTCAATATGAAACCATAGCAATTTGATTCACTCAAAACGGATTTAAAATGAAGAAGTTATGGGTAAAACAAGATTGGATAATTTTTCTCATTTTAGCTACGTGAAAATTGGTAACAAATCTATTCCAACCATAACTTAATCAACTTGTATTGTATATTATGTAATCTTGAGATACCATAGACACGTATACAATGTTTCGACCTATCATTTCGACACATCTATATATATTTCAGAACAACCATAGACACTCTATATGTGAATGTTGGAGTTAGCTATACAGGGTTGAGGTTGATTCCAAAATATGTATAGTTTGAGTTGTGATCAATACTGAGATACGTATACACTGGGTCGTGGATTGATTCAAGATAATATTTATCGATTTATTTCTGTATATCTAACTGTGGACAACTAGTTGTAGGTTACTAACGAGGACAGCTGACTTAATAAACTTAAAACATCAAAATATATTAAAAGTGTTGTAAATATATTTTGAACATACTTTGATATATATGTATATATTGTTATAGGTTCGTGAATCAACCAGTGGCCAAGTCTTACTTCCCGACGAAGTAAAAATCTATGAAAGTGAGTTATAGTCCCACTTTTAAAATCTAATATTTTTGGGATGAGAATACATGCAGGTTTTATAAATGATTTACAAAATAGACACAAGTACGTGAAACTACATTCTATGGTTGAATTATCGAAATCGAATATGCCCCTTTTTATTAAGTCTGGTAATCTAAGAATTAGGGAACAGACACCCTAATTGACGCGAATCCTAAAGATAGATCTATTGGGCCTAACAAACCCCATCCAAAGTACCGGATGCTTTAGTACTTCGAAATTTATATCATATCCGAAGGGTGTCCCGGAATGATGGGGATATTCTTATATATACATCTTGTTAATGTCGGTTACCAGGTGTTCACCATATGAATGATTTTTATCTCTATGTATGGGATGTGTATTGAAATATGAAATCTTGTGGTCTATTGTTACGATTTGATATATATAGGTTAAACCTATAACTCACCAACATTTTTGTTGACGTTTAAAGCATGTTTATTCTCAGGTGAATATTAAGAGCTTCCGCTGTTGCATACTAAAATAAGGACAAGTTTTGGAGTCCATGTTTGTATGATATTGTGTAAAAACTGCATTCAAGAAACTGATTTCGATGTAACATATTTGTATTGTAAACCATTATGTAATGGTCGTGTGTAAACAGGATATTTTAGATTATCATTATTTGATAATCTACGTAAAGCTTTTTAAACCTTTATTTATGAAATAAAGGTTATGGTTGTTTTAAAATGAATGCAGTCTTTGAAAAACGTCTCATATTGAGGTCAAAACCTCGCAACGAAATCAATTAATATGGAACGTTTTTAATCAATAAGAACGAGACATTTCAGATATATACATAGTTAACATGGTATTATTACAAGTAAACATATCATTAAGTATATTAACAATGAACTACATATGTAAAAACAAGACTACTAACTTAACGATTTCGAAACGAAGCATATATGTAACGATTATCGTTGTAACGACATTTAATTGTATATATATCATATTAAGATATATTAATATATCACAATATCATGATAATGTAATAATTTAACATCTCATTTGATATAATAAACAATAGGTTAACAACACTTAACAGGATCGTTAACCTAAAGGCTTCAAAACAACACTTACATGTAACGACTAACGATGACTTAACGACTCAGTTAAAATGTATATACATGTAGTGTTTTAATATGTATTCATACACTTTTGAAAGACTTCAAGACACTTATCAAAGTACTTCTACTTAACAAAAATGCTTACAATTACATCCTCGTTCAGTTTCATCAACAATTCTATTCGTATGCACCCGTATTCGTACTCGTACAATACACAGCTTTTAGATGTATGTACTATTGGTATATACACTCCAATTATCAGCTCTTAGCAGCCCATGTGAGTCACCTAACACATATGGGAACCATTATTTGGCAACTAGCATGAAATATCTCATAAAATTACAAAAATATTAGTAATCATTCATTACTTATTTACAAGTAAACAAAATTACACATCCTTTATATCTAATCCATATACCAACGACCAAAAACACCTACAAACACTTTTATTCTTCAATTTTATTCATCTAATTGATCTCTCTAAAGTTCTATCTTCAAGTTCTAAGTGTTCTTCATAAATTCTATAAGTTCTAGTTTCATAAAATCAAGAATACTTCCAAGTTTGCTAGCTTACTTCCAATCTTGTAAAGTGATCATCCAGTCTTAAGAAATCTTTCTTATTTATAGTAAGATATCTTTCTAATATAAGGTAATACTCATATTTAAACTTTGATTCAATTTCTATAACTTTAAGAATCTTATTTCGAGTGGAAATCTTACTTGAACTTGTTTTCGTGTCATGATTTTGCTTCAAGAACTTTCAAGCCATCCAAGGATCCTTTAAAGCTAGATCTATTTTTCTTATTTCCAGTAGGTTTATCCACAAAACCTGAGGTAGTAATAATATTCATAACATTATTCGATTCATATATATAAAACTACCTTATTCGAAGGTTTAAACTTGAAATCACTAGAACATAGTTTAGTTAATTCTAAACTTGTTCGCAAACAAAAGTTAATCCTTCTAACTTGACTTTTAAAATTAACTAAACACATGTTCTATATCTATATGATATGCTAACTTAATAATTTAAAACCTGGAAACACAAAAAACACCGTAAAACCGGATATACGTCGTCGTAGTAACACCGCGGACTGTTTTGGGTTTGATAATTAAAAACTATGATAAACTTTGATTTAAAAGTTGTTATTCTGGGAAAATAATTTTTCTTATGAACATGAAACTATATCCAAAAATCATGGTTAAACTCAAAGTGAAAGTATGTTTTTTCAAAATGGTCATCAAGACGTCGTTCTTTCGACTGAAATGACTACCTCTTACAAAAATGACTTGTAACTTATATTTCTGACTATAAAACTATACTTTTTCTGTTTAGATTCATAAAATAGAGTTCAATATGAAACCATAGCAATTTGATTCACTCAAAACGGATTTAAAACGAAGAAGTTATGGGTAAAACAAGATTGGATATTTTTTTGATTGTGTAGCTACGGGAAATATTGTAACAATTCTATACAAATCATATCATAGCTAACTTATATTGTATTTTACATGTATTCTAATATATTATGTAATCTTGGGATACCATAGACACGTATGCAAATGTTTTGACATATCATATCGACCCATCTATATATATTATTTGGAACAACCATAGACACTCTATATGCAGTAATGTTGGAGTTAACTATACAGGGTTGAGGTTGATTCCAAAAATATATATACTTTGAGTTGTGATCTAGCCTGAGACGTGTATACACTGGGTCGTGGATTGATTCAAGATAATATATATCGATTTATTTCTGTACATCTAACTGTGGACAACTATTGTAGGTTACTAACGAGGACAGCTGACTTAATAAACTTAAAATATTAAAACGTATTAAAAATGTTGTAAATATATTTTGAACATACTTTAATATATATATACATATTTGTTATAGGTTCGTGAATCGACCAGTGGCCAAGTCTTACTTACCGACGAAGTAAAAATCTGTGAAAGTGAGTTATAGTCCCACTTTTAAAAATCTAATATTTTGGGATGAGAATACATGCAATTTTATAAATGTTTTACGAAATAGACACAAGTAAATGAAACTACATTATATGGGTGAATGATCGAAGCCGAATATGCCCCTTTTTAGCTTGGTAGCCTAAGAATTTGGGAACAGACCCCCAAATTGACGCGAATCCTAAAGATAGATCTATCGGGCCCAACAAGCCCCATTCTGGAATTTAGAATGCTTTAGTACTTCGAAATTATCATGTCCGATGGGTGTCCCGGAATGATGGGGATATTCTATATGCATCTTGTTAATGTCGGTTACCAGGTGTTCACCATATGAATGAATTTTATCTCTATGTATGGGATGTATATTGAAATATGAAATCTTGTGGTCTATTATTATGATTTTATAATATATAGGTTAAACCTATAACTCACCAACATTTTTGTTGACGTTTTACGCATGTTTATTCTCAGGTGATTATTAAGAGCTTCCGCTGTTGCATACTAAAATAAGGACAAGATTTGGAGTCCATGCTTGTATGATATTGTGTAAAAACTGCATTCAAGAAACTTATTTTTGATGTAATATATTCTTATTGTAAACCATTATGTAATGGTCGTGTGTAATCGGTATATTTTAGATTATCATTATTTGATAATCTACGTAATGTTTTTTTAAACCTTTATCGATAAAATAAAGGTTATGGTTGTTTTAAAAATGAATGCAGTCTTTGAAAAACGTCTCATATAGAGGTCAAAACCTCAAAACGAAATCAATTAATATGGAACGTTTATAATCAATATGAACGGGACATTTCAAGATGGATGTTTATGAAAAATGAAATCTTGTGGTCTATTATTACAATTTGATATATATAGGTTAAACCTATAACTCACCAACATTTTTGTTGATGTTTCTAAGCATGTTTATTCTCAGGTGATTATTAAGAGCTTCCGCTGTTGCATGCTAATTAAGGACAAGAATTGGAGTCAGCATGCTTGTAATATATTGTTTAAAAACTGCATTCGGAGATTTAAATCGATGTGTAATATTATTGTAAACCATTATGTAATGGTCGTGTGAAAAATGTTATCTTTTAGATTATCATTACTGGATAATCTACGTTATGATTTTAAAACCTTTAACGGTAAAATAAAGGTTATAGTTTGTTTTAAAAACGAATGCAGTCTTTGAAAAACGTCTCATATAGAGGTCAATACCTCGCAAGGAAATCAATTAATATGAAACGTTTATAATCGATATGAACGGGATATTTCAGCAAGTTTCGCAGAAACAAGTAAACTAGCAAGTTGTAGATTAGTCCTATTAGTGAATCCTACTCGGTCCGGTCTAGCACTAATGCAACTGATAATGCTAAAAACGAACATATATTTCATAGCATTATTCCTCAAGAAAGACAAGCTTTTAGTTGCAATTGTTCTATTTAAAAGTGATATTCGTTTAAATAATAAAAGGTGAAGACAAAAGACAGATTCGACGAATTGAAGACGCAAACGACCAAAAAGCTCAAAAGTACAAAAGACAATCAAAGAGGTTCCAATTATTGATAAGAAACGTCTCGAAATTACAAGAGTACAAGATTCAAAACGCAAAGTACAAAATATAAAATTGTACGCAAGGACATTCGAAAATCCGGAACCGGGACCAGAGTCAACTCTCAACGCTCGACGCAATGGACTAAAAATTACAAGTTAACTATGTATATAAATATAATATAATATATAATTAATTATATTAATTATATATATATTATATATATATTATAAACCGTCGGCAAGAAAGACTCCAAAAGGGACTGAGCTGTAATTTCAAACTCCGCGACTCGCGGAGTTTGAAGGCAAAAATGCCGCGAGTCGCGGAGCCCCAAAAGTCGAAAATCCCTATAAAAGCAAACGAATTCTGATCGCAAAAATCACCAAAAATCCATCCATCTCTCTATCTATATCGTATATATTTATATTTATATTTTAATTTTAAATTTAATTTTAATTTTAATCCTAATAATAAGGGTATGTTAGCGAATGTTGTAAGGGTGTAAGTCGAAATTCTGTCCGTGTAACGCTACGCTATTTTTAATCATTGTAAGTTATGTTCAACCTTTTTATATTAATGTCTCGTAGCTAAGTTATTATTATGCTTATTTAATCCGAAGTAATCATGATGTTGGGCTAATTACTAAAATTGGGTAATTGGGCTTTGTACCATAATTGGGGTTTGGACAAAAGAACGACACTTGTGGAAATTAGACTATGGGCTATTAATGGGTTTTATATTAACTAAACAATACCTTGTTAATTTAATATACAAACTTATAATTTGACGTATTTATATATAACCACATACGCTTGACTGGGTACGGTGGGCGGGATATCTATAAATACCAATAATTATTCATTTTACCGGATACGGAACTGGATTAATAGTTAATAAACTTGTTGAAACGGGGGTGAATTACATTCAAGGGTAATTGGTGTAATTGTTAACAAAGTAGTAAAACCTTGGTTTACACGCAGTCGATAACCTGGTGTATTCATTAAATAAAGTATTAAAACCTTGTTACAATTCGAATCCCCAATTAGTTGGAATATTTGACTTCGGGAATAAGAATAATTTGACGAAGGCTTTCGCTCTTTATATTTATGACTGATGGACTATTATGGACAAATCCGTATGGACATATTAAATAATCCAGGACAAAGGACAATTAACCCATGGGAATAAAACTAAAATCAACACGTCAAACATCATGATTACGGAAGTTTAAATAAGCATAATTCTTTTATTTCATATTTAATTTCCTTTATTTTATATTTAATTGCACTTCTAATTATCGCACTTTTATTTATTGTTATTTAATCGCACTTTTAATTATCGTACTTTTTAATTATCGCAATTTTATTTTATCGCACTTTTATTTATTGCAATTTCATTATCGTTATTTATTTTACGCTTTAAATTAAGTCTTTTATTTATTTAATATTTTACATTAGGTTTTAACTGCGACTAAAGTTTTAAAATCGACAAACCGGTCATTAAACGGTAAAAACCCCCCTTTATAATAATAATATTACTTATATATATATATATATATATATATATATATGTATTTCTATAAAAGTAAACTAATATAGCGTTAAGCTTTATTTAAAAAGATTCCCTGTGGAATGAACCGGACTTACTAAAAACTACACTACTGTACGATTAGGTACACTGCCTATAAGTGTTGTAGCAAGGTTTAAGTATATCCGTTCTCTAAATAAATAAATATCTTGTGTAAAAATGTATTGTATTTAATAGTATTTCCTGCTAAAATTTAATAGTATTTTATACCCCTTAGCTTTGACATCAAGTATTTTTGGCGCCGCTGCCGGGGAATCTCTTAAAAGCCAGAAGCGCAACGCTACAAAAAAAAAAAAAAAAAAAAGATTTTTAGTTTACTTCTATTAAAAGTCGCTTTTGTAAAAATACGTTTTAAATATTCGAAAATATAAAAAGAAAAACAAAAATATAAGCATTTTTAAGATTTTGTTAAATATTTAAGTTTTATAAAGTTTCTTTATTTTTATATAAGTTTTATTTAAGTATTTTGTTTTTATTTAAAAACATATAAAAAATATATATATATAAATCTAGTTTTAAGATTTTTATTTATAAAATTATAAAGTAATTCTATTTATTTAAGTTTTAAATATAAGTTTTTATACACATATTTTTTTAAACGGAAAAATTAAAAACAGAAAATAAAAAAAAAATAAATAAATAAAAACGCGTCGAATTTAAATAACCTGTCAGTTGAAAACTGGAACCCCGCGACTCGCGGGGTTTGATGCCTTGAATACCGCAACTCGCGGAGGGTACCTGACACGCGACAGAACCCTAATTCTGCATTAATTACGGGTAATTAATTATTATTATTATTATTTAACCCTAATTATTATTATTATTATAATTAGTTTTATTTTAAGTTTTACTTTTTATTTAATTTGTTTTATTTAGTAAATTAGTTTAATTAAATTATAAAATTAATAGTTTTATAAAATAAATAATATAAAATAATATTTTTATAAAAATTGTACTTTTTACAACTTTTTGTATATTTTTATATTTTGTCCCTTTTTAATTGTTTTAGCGTAATATTTGTATTTTTAGCTCATATTTAGTTTTAAACTTAGTTTTTGCCATAGTTATTTTTACTTCTAGATTTTTAGGCTTTGCCGTAAAATTCCTTAAGTGCTTTTTCTTTAGACTAAGATTTAGGTACTTTAGAATTTTGCGACGCCTTTTTAAGTTTTAGTTTCTTTTTAAGTTATTTCCATTTGGGATATAGTTTTACTTGTAAGCTTTAATATTTTTAGACGACTTTTACCTATGTATCAATTATCATTCCAATTAGTAATCTCAATTTGCGATTATAATTTTAAGTTAGTTGTAGTAATAAGGTTAGGTTAGTCAAGTATTTTTAAGTTTTATAAGTTTCTTTTATTTTTCCGTCACCTTTTATTTTTCAACCATTTTTCTTTTTCAATCTTTTTCCGACGAACTCTTTGTCTTTCTTATTTCTCGCTATTCTAGTTTTTAGGACATAGATTTTTATTCTACTTCTTATCTAATTTTCTTAAAATTACGAAAATTTATTTTAAGTGGTTAAATTGATAGACATCAAAATTTTCTGGTTCGTAGTAATAGTTGGATTTGTACGTGGACCGGGTTATTGGAGCCAAACAGTCCTCAATTATATTGAGACCAAACGAATCCTGCCCCTCTGCTGCATCTTTTGGCTATTCAAAACGTGGGCAAAATCAGAAAAGTCTATTAATTGGATAACTTATTATAATTTTTCTTTCCTTTTAAAAACTAATAGGATATTCAGTGAATGCACCGAGCAAGACGATCACCACCTTTTGTACGTTCACCACCTGTAACTAGACCAAGACATTTAGCAAATATTACTGCCGTTGATTTTTCTTTAGAATCGTCATCCAATCGATCAAGTACTTCAGTTCAAATTTCCGATAATCCATTTTTTGAACCCGACCTCACAATTGAGAATCCGGAGAATATTCAGGAACGGTTTGTAGATCCTGAACCACTAAACTTTCCTCCGAAACCACCAATCATTCAAACAGAGATTGTTGAGGAACGAACCATTAAATCAGAATCCTCTAGTGATTCCGATTCAACAAATTCAATTATGGAGAATCTGGAACCTTTAAGTATGGAAGACCGAATGAGAGCTAAACGCACTGGCCAAGGTCACGCAATTACTCATCCAGACATTAATGCACCAGATTATGAAATCAAAGGACAAATTCTACACATGGTGACTAATCAATGCCAATTTAGTGGTGCGCCGAAGGAAGATCCAAATGAACATCTACGTACCTTTAATAGGATCTGCACACTATTTAAAATCCGAGAAGTGGAGGATGAACAGATATATCTCATGTTATTTCCCTGGACTTTAAAGGGAGAAGCCAAATATTGGTTGGAATCATTACCTGAAGGGGCGATCGATACATGGGACGTATTAGTTGACAAATTTCTTAAACAATTCTTTCCTGCATCTAAAGCCGTAAGACTTCAAGCAGAAATTGTTACGTTCACACAGAAACCAAATGAAACTCTATATGAGGCGTGGACTAGATATGGAAAGTTATTAAGAGGATGTCCGCAACATGGTTTAGACACCTGTCAAATAGTAAAAATATTCTACCAAGGATGCGACATCACTACAAGGAAAGACATAGATATAGCAGCTGGTGGTTCTATTATGAAGAAAACCGAAACTGATGCTTACAAAATAATTGATAACACTGCTTCCCACTCACATGAGTGGCACCAAGAAAAAGATATCGTTAGATCATCTAAAGCAGCTAGAGCCGATTCTAGCCATGACTTAGATTCCATTTCCGCAAAGATAGATGCTGTGGAAAGACGAATGGAAAAGATGACTAAAGATATTCACTCAATACGAATTAGTTGTGAGCAGTGTGGAGGACCACATTTGACAAAAGATTGTCTCAGTATTGAATTAACAATGGAACAAAGAGAGAATATTTCATACATAAACCAAAGGCCTGGAAATAATTATCAGAATAATTATCAACCGCCAAGACCGATTTACAATCAAAACCAGAATTATAACAGAAATATTCCATACAACAACCAACAAGGTCCTACCAATCAACAAGTATCTAATAATAATTACAATCAGCAAAGACCTAATTTTCAAAACAAACCACCACAACAAACCGATGATAAAAAGCCGAATTTAGAAGATATGATGACGAAGCTAGTTGAAACTCAAACGCAGTTTTTCACATCTCAAAAACAAACTAATGAACAAAATGCTCAAGCATTTAGAAATCAACAAGCTTCTATTCAAAATCTGGAACAAGAAGTAAGTAACCTAGCAAGGTTAATAGGTGAAAGAAAACCGGAAAGTCTACCTAGTGATACAAATGCTAACCCCCGGAATGAAACAGCTAAAGCCATTACCACAAGAAGTGGTACAACACTTAAACCACCTGAAATACCTGTAACTTCTGATGAAGCTATTCCTACTCCACAAGAACCACAACCTAATCAAGATAAGGAAAAAGAACCGGTAGTTGAGAAGGTTAATGAAGATAACACAGTTAAGGCTAAACCTTATGTTAAACCATACCAACCACCACTTCCTTACCCGAGTAAAATGAAGAAAGAGAAACTTGAAGCCGAGCAATCCAAATTCTTGGATATGTTTAAACAAATAAATGTAAATCTTCCTTTCATTGATGTGATTTCAGGAATGCCTAGATATGCTAAATTCTTGAAAGATCTAATCTCAAATAGAAAGAAAATGGAAGAACTCTCGGCTGTTACTATGAATGCTAATTGTTCAGCAGTGCTGTTGAATAAGATACCAGAAAAACTATCTGATCCAGGAAGTTTCACAATTCCATGTTTTCTGGGTAGTCTTAGTTCAATAGAAGCATTGGCAGACTTAGGTGCTAGTATAAATTTAATGCCGTATTCACTATACGCTAAACTAGACCTTGGAGAATTGAAACCAACCAGAATAAGCATACAACTAGCCGATAGATCAATAAAATATCCTAGAGGGATAATGGAGAACATGCTAGTTAAAGTTGGTACTTTAGTATTTCCAGTAGATTTTGTTGTTCTGGACATGGAAGAAGATTCTCAAGTTCCTCTCATATTAGGAAGACCATTCTTAAACACGGCTAAAGCAATGATAGACGTGTTCGGTAAGAAATTGACCCTAAGTATAGAGGATGAGAGTGTTACCTTTTCAGTTGATAGAGCAATGCAACAACCGCAATCTGCAGATGATACATGTTATTATATTCAAACTATAGATGCACATGCAGAATTATTAGAAGAATTTCCAGAATTACAAGGAACAGGAGAATGCTCTTTAGGAGAAGGTAATGAACCAATTGATGAAGCTGAAATGTTAGCTACACTAATAGCTAATGGATATGAACCAACAACAGAAGAAATTCAAATGCTAAAAGAAGAAGACAGATATCGATATAAATCATCGATAGAAGAACCTCCGAAATTAGAGTTAAAGCCACTTCCAAACCATTTGGAATACGCTTATTTACATGGTGAATCTGAATTACCTGTAATAATATCGTCTTCTCTTACTGAAAATGAGAAATCACAACTCATTTCTGTGTTGAAAGCTCATAAACCAGCCATTGCATGGAAGATTCATGATATTAAAGGAATAAGTCCTTCGTATTGCACACATAAAATCCTTATGGAAGAAGGTCATAAAACATATGTGCAACGCCAACGAAGACTAAATCCTAATATGCAAGATGTAGTTAAGAAAGAGATTATTAAACTGCTAGATGCAGGTTTGATATATCCAATTTCTGATAGTCCATGGGTAAGCCCAGTTCAATGCGTGCCTAAGAAGGGTGGCATGACTGTCATTACAAATGAGAAAAATGAGCTTATTCCTACTAGGACTGTAACAGGATGGCGTGTGTGTATTGATTATAGAAAATTAAATGACGCCACCAGAAAAGATCACTTTCCCTTACCTTTCATAGATCAAATGTTGGAAAGATTAGCCGGAAATAGTTACTATTGTTTTCTAGATGGATTTTCCGGATATTTTCAAATTCCAATAGCACCCGAAGATCAAGAGAAAACCACATTCACGTGCCCTTATGGTACTTTTGCTTACAAACGCATGCCATTTGGACTTTGTAACGCCCCTGCAACCTTTCAAAGGTGTATGATGGCGATTTTTCATGACATGATAGAAGAATGCATGGAAGTATTCATGGATGACTTTTCAGTCTTCGGTGATACATTTGAATCATGTCTAGTTAATCTTGAACGAATGCTTATTAGATGCGAACAATCAAATCTAGTACTTAATTGGGAGAAATGTCATTTCATGGTTAAAGAAGGCATCGTTCTTGGACATAAAATTTCAAAAGAAGGAATTGAAGTGGATAGAGCTAAAGTAGATGTAATTGCTAAACTTCCACATCCCACCAATGTTAGAGGAGTTAGGAGTTTTCTAGGGCATGCCGGTTTTTACCGACGTTTCATAAAAGATTTTTCTAAAATTGCCACTCCTATGAATAAACTCCTAGAAAAGGATGCTCCATTCATCTTTTCAGATGAGTGTATCAAATCTTTTAATATTCTTAAAGAAAAACTTACTAATGCGCCGATCATGATAACACCAAATTGGAATCTACCATTTGAACTAATGTGCGATGCAAGTGATTTTGCAATGGGAGCCGTTTTAGGACAAAGGATTGAAAAACGATTTCAACCTATATATTATGCTAGTAAGACGTTACAAGGAGCACAAACAAACTATACAACTACTGAAAAAGAACTCCTTGCTATTGTCTTTGCTTTTGACAAATTTCGATCATATCTCGTTCTAGCAAAAACGGTGGTCTATACCGACCATTCTGCTCTTAGATACTTATTTTCAAAACAAGATGCTAAACCAAGATTAATCCGTTGGATCTTACTCTTACAAGAGTTTGATATTGAAATCCGAGATAAAAGAGGAGCAGAAAATCTCGCCGCTGATCATCTTTCTCGTCTTGAAAATCCTGAGTTAGAAGTTCTAAATGAATCGGCCATACAAGACAACTTTCCTGATGAATATCTATTGAAGATAGATTATAATGAAATCCCATGGTTTGCAGACTATGCAAACTACTTAGTTTGTGGATTCCTTGAGAAAGGATTATCGTACCAAAGACGAAAGAAATTCTTCAGTGATATAAAACACTATTTTTGGGAAGATCCACATCTGTTTAAAAGTTGTCCCGATGGAATAATACGCCGATGTGTATTTGGGGATGAAGCTAGTAAAATTTTAAACCATTGTCACACAGGACCAACTGGAGGGCATTATGGGCCTCAACTAACAGCAAGAAAAGTTTATGATGCTGGATTCTATTGGCCTACAATTTACAAAGACGCACACCTTCTTTGCAAATCCTGTGATGCATGTCAAAGGGCCGGAAAAATAAGTCAACGTGATGAAATGCCACAAAATGTCATCCAAGTATGTGAAGTATTTGACATTTGGGGTATTGACTATATGGGTCCATTTCCAAAATCTCATAATAATCTATATATACTCGTAGCCATTGATTATGTATCTAAATGGGCGAAAGCACAAGCTCTCCCAACTAACGATGCACGAGTTGTAGTCAACTTTTTAAAACGTCTTTTTGCAAGGTTTGGAACACCGAAAGCTTTAATAAGTGATCGGGGTACTCATTTCTGTAATAATCAACTTGAGAAAGTTCTTAAAAGATATGGAGTAACTCATAAAATCTCCACCGCATATCATCCACAAACAAGTGGACAAGTTAAAAATACCAACCGAGCTTTAAAACGTATTCTAGAGAAAACCGTAGGATCAAATCCAAAGGAATGGTCCATTAAATTGGAGGATGCACTCTGGGCTTTTAGAACAGCCTACAAAACTCCAATTGGAACCACACCTTTTAGACTTGTTTATGGAAAAGCATGTCATCTTCCAGTAGAAATTGAACACAAAGCATTTTGGGCTTTGAAGACATGTAATCTTGATTTACATGAAGCCGAACGTCTACGATTAAGTCAACTAACCGAATTAGAAGAATTAAGACATGAAGCATACGATAATTCGTTAATCTATAAAGAAAGAACGAAGAAATGGCATGATAAAAGAATCAGAAGTTCAAAAGAATTTAAGGAAGGAGACAGAGTTCTTCTTTTCAATTCACGATTCAAGCTATTTCCTGGAAAATTGAAATCAAGATGGTCTGGACCATTCATAGTCAAAAGAGTTTTCCCATACGGAACGATAGAATTGATAAATTCAAATGGGATTGAATTTAAAGTTAATGGTCACAGAGTTAAACATTACATACATGGTCCGATGAAAGTTAACAATGAAGTTAATCATAATTTCACCACCCAAGAAAACCTTCAAAATGAAAACATAAATATGTTATCAACAACATATGAAAAATCAAAACTGGAATATAGGGAGGATTCAAATTTGAGTGATGAAGAAGAATTCCTATACAAACCTCCCATTCCAAGAAATGAAGAAAAATGTGAACAAGAAATTCAAATAGAAATGAGAGAACCAAGGAAAGAACACCCGAAAAAGGTTTACAAACCAACTCGACTTACTAAAGCAGGAGACCCGGGTGAATTTATCATTTCTTGCTTACTTAATGATGGTGCTGTATATAATGGACTCGCAGATTTAGGAGCAAGTGCAAATATTATGCCTCTTTCCTTATACAAAAGATTAGGCATGGGTAAATTAAAACCAACCAAAATAGGTGTTCAATCATTTGACCAAACTATTAAACACCCGATTGGAATAGCAAATAATTTACTTGTTAACGTGGGAAGTTTGACCTTTGTTACAAACTTCATAGTGATTAATATGGAGGAAAACCTTGATATTCCTCTAATTCTAGGTCGCCCATTTTTAGCAACCACCGAGGCATTCATTGATGTAAGAGAAGGTAGAATAACACTTAGGAATGGTGATACATCGATCACCTTTGTGAACCGAAAGTTTAGATCTCCACAAACCAAAACTGTTAGACCAATAAAAATGCATAAGTGTGGGGAAGATGAAGAAACACTTAATGATGATCCAATCACAAAGAATGTCGTTGATGATACGAAATTAGATGAACCCATTTTTAACAGTTCAACGAAGAAACTTTATAAACGGATTCACGATGCTAAGATTAAAGGAAACTTTAAGTTATATAACCGATTAATATCCAATTTATCGTCAAAAGAAAAGGCAATGTTAGTTGAATTTGTGAAAGTTACGGAGGAAATCAACAAATGGATTGAAGTAAAAGTCAAAGATATACAAGTTGTTGATGATTCAATTGAAAATAATGTTAATCACAATTTCGATACCACAGCCAACTAAGTGTGGGGAGAATCAAAGGGGTTTATGTATTTCTGTTAGAGTTAGATTGTCTGTTTTCGTGTAGTTCTCGAAAATGGAACCCGAATGGTCTTTCCCTAGCAGACCCTAAAGAACTAGTCTTCTCCCCCCATTCTGAATTTTTATTTTTTTTAGGTTTTTACAAAATGAAGACTGCCTGTGAACTAAACCATGGTCTAATGCTACACGCTTTGATCACTAAACGTAATAATGACATACTACCGAGTGAACTAGTATCAGTAATCAGAGAAAGAATGGACGGAGTTAGAAAAGAATCCAGATGCGAAGATAATAAGTTACAATTTGGTAAAGGAAAATCAAAATCCGCAGCGAAAAGAAGAGCACGACACCTAGAAAGATGTCACAAATGCGGAAAATGGTCACATGGAGGTAAATGTTCAAATAATCAAACCTATTCAAACACCGAATTTGTTACTTTATGCAGAGACGGACCATTCATATGTTTAGAAGAAAAGACACTAAATGCTCGAGGTTACGCCTATGTAGCCATGGAAAACCAATTAAACCGACTATCTTATGAATGGGATAGATCATATAACAAAGAAATCTATTTCACAGGTATGTCTGTACAGTTTTTATTTTTATTTTTTATTTTTAACCTTTTGATAATGAACGCTAATTTGTTCGCTAAAAAGTATTAAATTGGTATTGAATAAAATTAGGTTTGGCGACCGAAATTATTGATATCATTCAAAAATTTATTACATCACTGCGAAATTTAACGTTTATTCTTAAGGTATAAATATCTTTAATCAATCAACTCAAAATATTTCAAAAATTCGTCATGAGTTAAATTAGGTTTTGGAACCGAAATTACTTTACCGAAAAGAGGGGCGCATATTTTTGATAATATTTGATTGATTAAAGTAGGATAAAAAGCCAAAAAGATTTTTAATTTTATTTTTACCATGTTTTTAAAATTAATATTTAAATCTTAAATTAATATTGTAAACTTTATAAAAACAATATATTTAAAATTGTAAATATTTGAACCATAATATAAGTTTGGTGTGAATTTATAATATTAATTTTTAAATTAAGTTTGGTGTGAATTTTTAAAATATAAATTTTTAATTTTATGCATTTTAAATTTTAAGTTTGGTGTGAATTTTTAATATTAATTTTAAATTTCATATTTAAGTTGTGTGAATTTAAAAACAAAAATTTACTTTATCTCATTAAGTTAAAAATATGATTTTAAAAATTCGTCGTAAGTTGAAGACTAGGTCTTTGAACCGAAATTGCTTTACCCGAGGGAGGGACGAGAACTTTTATTATCATTATTTTTAATCTTATTGAATTAAAGTATGCCAAAAACATTAAAAAAACCCAAAAATCTTAGCTTTTAAAACAATCGCTACAAAAAGACAAATTTTAAAATTTTGTCGAAGGACGGACTAGGATATCGATCCGAAACGACCTCGTCCTAAATAACAAAGGAAACAAAATTTTAAAATTAATTAATTAATTGTTTTAATAAGTTAAAGATTATAAAAAAAAAAAAATACCAAACTCCGCGACTCGCGGAGTTTGAAGGGGATATCTCCGCGAGTCGCGGAGGGACCAAAATACAGAAAAAAAATATAAACGCATAACAGATCAGTCCCAACCCAAAACAAAAACATACTGCGAAAAACTGCACGAAAAAACCCGAGAAAAAACCCCCAAAATCACAATTTTTAACCGTTAATCACCAAATCTTTTACTAAAATCATGTTGAGAAGGATGCTATCAAGGAATTACTCAAGAAAAACGGTAAATTTCTACACCTAAACACCATTTAATCCGAAATTAGTGTTCTTGAGCAATTTTTTCCCCAATTTGATTTTGATGCTTTTTAGTGTAATTAGGCTTAAATTGTTTATGTATTATGCTTGTATAACCTAGATTGATGCTGTTTAACATGATTAGAAGCCTTAAACTTCAAATTTTGAGTAATCTAGGGTTTGTGTTCTTGAGCAAATTTGGGGCTTTTTGATATAAACAGGTTATGGCCGATTTTTGTCATGAATTGTTGCTAAATTAAGTAGTGTAACATGTTAGGTTAGTTAAATGATCCAAACTTTGAGCCTAAACATGATTTTGAGAATTAAAGTGGACTTTTTCAAGTCTAAAAATTCATGAACTTGATTTTTGAAAGATAATGCCATTTGAGACTTGTTTAATTGCTAGTAATGATTATTTTGACATGTTATTTGAGTTGAATGCTTATGAACTTGGCGAACATTTTCGTATATGCTTATTTGAAAAAGTGTAGATTTGATGAAAATATGAAAATGAGCTTAAGTTTGATATAAATTGATAATGTCATTGTAATTATTTTGATTGATGATTTTGCTGACACTAATGCATATTTGGATGCACAAAAATTGTGTTTGATGTGTTTTGCAGACTGAAAGGGGTGAATCTTCATCCCAAGCTCGCAATGCTCCTGCTGAGAATGCGGAGCAACAGGAGGTGGATAACTACTACAAGCAGGATATACCTCATCCAGTCATGACCTTTTCTGATATGCACTTGGAAGAGTTGCACCCGAACCTGAGATTTGACAGACTTTGGATAGATTATCCAAAATATCAAAGGGGTTTGCATACTCTTCATTCTAAGGTTGTTGAGGTACCGAGGGTCATAGAATGGGGACCCTTAGAAGCTGTAGAATTGGCCGGGCCAATTAGGGAATTACTTGTACAGAGGTATGGTAATTCTACTTTTAATGACTGGGTACGTCTATTCACCATGCGTAGACCTGTATATAAAGTATGGTGTGAAGAATTGTTGTGTAGTATAGAGTTGAATGATCGGGTAGCTAGTTTAACCGATCGTTCTTTTATTAGATTTTTGTTAGGCGGTTCGATGCGCCACATGTCTTTACTGGACATGGCTCAGGCTTTACGTATATATACGCCTGAGGAGTTAGCATCTGCGGATTGTAGAGGGTTGATACTAAACGGTAGAAAGATAGATGAAAATTTTGATACACACGGTGTGTGGAGTCAAATGACAAGCCATCACCGTTTCAAAGGGGGAAATTACTCTTATTTGGACATAGATAGAGCTGAATTAAGAGTAATTCATAGGTTTTTAGCTAATTCGATTACACAAAGGGGTAAGAACAAGGAAAAAGTAAATGAACAGGATTTGTTTTACCATATGTGTATTCGAGACCCACAAAGCGCTGTAAGTATACCGTATTGTGTGGGTTATTATTTATCAGCTATGGTTCGGGGGATGAGACCGCATAGCATAATAGGAGGTGGTATTTTTATTACTTTGATTACTGAATATCTCGGTGTGGATATAAGTCGAGGGGGATTATTAGTGGAAGAACCAGAACCCCGCGATACTATAGGTTTAAATGTATACCATGGTGCGAAAGTTTTGAAGAGGCGAAATAACGCCGCAGTACCATACCATGGTAGACATCCACAGGTTGAGAGAAACCAACAGCAAGGTAATGTAGGAGGGGGGAATGAGATGCAAGAAATGCAAAGGTTTATAGCTTCTCAGGAGTACGAAAATGCTAGACAGAGAGCATTTGAAGATTGGCAAGTTCATCAGAACCAAATCATAGCTCATTGCCAACATATAGGTCAAAACTATATTCCTACACCAAAACCCATCTTCCCTCCCTGGTCTATAGAGATGCAACCACCGTATCCTACGTATAACCCTGCCGAAGCATTCTATAGCACCTATGGTTATGCTTGGAACCCCTATTGGTACCAGTATCATCCCTAGTATACTTAGTTTTATTTATTTTGTAATTTGTAATATTGATACATTTAATACTTATGTTAATATTGTAATAGTTTTTATAATTTTCTAACTTTTATTCCTAGATTTTAATAATTTTTGAATGTGGGGTAATATACCAAACTTCAAAAATATGCATATATGTTTGCAGTTTATCTTATGTACACAACAGGGTAAAACAACGTATTTTTAAAGACTGGCATTAAGTTCAGCAAAAGCAACTAATTTTGACGACAAGATGCAAAATATATGTGAAATAACAACAAGACGGAATGAACAAATGATGTGCACCATTTATCATTCAGCAAACAAACGCCAATATATTTGGAAACTTTGGTAAAAATTTAATCATTTTCACACAAATCACCCTCAATAATTTAAATTGTTACTGATTTCTTGCAAATGAGGGCATTGCAAGATCTTAAGTGTGGGAAGGGGTTAAATTCTTTCGGATTTTAAAATTTTTATCTTAAACACTTAGTTACCATTAAAAATACTAGTAAAGCAGTAGTTGTATTAGAATCTAGTGCTCTCTGATAATAAAGAACAGCCCTAGTCTTATATACTGACTACCCAATTCTAGTAAAAATTTTCAAAATTTTCAATTAAATGAACTCAAAATCGTGTTTATACATATTTATGAACGATAAAACTAGGTTTTAACACCGAAATTATTGTAACCTTGGAAAGGACATAAATTGAGAAACAAACCAAAATGTTAAAATTCATTTAAAATGGAATAGAGGACGATAAAAAGGAAAATAAAAGCCAAGTGTGGGAAAATTTGCCAAGTTATCTTAAACATATGTCACATATATCTGTAACAAATAACTGAAAATACTTTTGCTTTGGACTAAACTAAACTGTTTTACCCGATGAAAGAAAAGAAGAGATGGATCTACACGATGAATCAATTCCATCATTAAAAGGAAGTAAAGTCTTCCGGAAAAAAAACGCGCTTCTTGATTTAGGTCAAGAAGTTGTTGTCCAGACCAGCTGTAGGTTGACGAAAAATCTAGAAAAGTCATCACTAAAATCAGCAGGAAATCCACGGACCTCAACATTAAACAGGGTCGCCAAGTGGTCAGATTTATCCTAACCATGAGAAGGATTTATCTTGTAACAATGGGGGGGCACCATGCAAATTAGCTGGATAAGACTAATGAATCAGATCCCCAGAAAGGATAATCTCCTTAAAGATTAAAAATCAGCTTTTAAGACTGATATTACTCAATCCTTGAGATTGACCTTAAAGATTGAGAATTACAAACTCATGGAATTCAATGATATCTAAACTCGAGCTTGAACGAGAAAATATTTTGATAAAAAAATTACAAACCGATTTGTTTTCTGAAAACCCTATTTTCAATGCGTTCATTACCATTTAACGTAAAATCCTAGGAATTCACCTGGAATTCATTAGGTCACTTGAACTAAATCGGGTGTCAGCCGTAAGAACGGTGGTTGCATAGTGGTCAAAGACAGGACCTTGTGCCATACCGAAAAATTATAAGGGTGAGCTTTACTATTGCTCCTACCAAGGATAGTAATTGCGTCCGACACATTATAGACCATAATCAAATACATGTCATTAGACATTGCCTTAACAGTTGCTTGTTCAACGCTTTCCTTTACAACCGGACGGTAGTTTACCGAAAGGTAATATACGGGACAAGTAAACTGGACGTGTTGCTTTCCAAATACAAGGTTAGCAAGTGGGTGACACAAAACCGCAAGTTTTGAGCTAAAATTTTCAAATCTGAAACCCACCAAACCCACAAAAATATTTTGCAAACACCGGTAAAGGGTTATCCCGGAAAACTTATCTAGGGTAAAAACTAGATTTAATTTTCAAAAGATCAAATGTTTTCATAAAGATCCAATTTCCTTAATGGATCTAAATTTTTATAGTCATGTGGGACTGTAAACCATATCGTTACTACCATTGTTCATACCACCATATAGAAATCACTGATGTACAAAGTGTGAAGAATAAAGAAGTGATTCTAGTATTTCAAGACGATATTGCTTGAGGACAAGCAATGCTCAAGTGTGGGAATATTTGATAATGCTAAAAACGAACATATATTTCATAGCATTATTCCTCAAGAAAGACAAGCTTTTAGTTGCAATTGTTCTATTTAAAAGTGATATTCGTTTAAATAATAAAAGGTGAAGACAAAAGACAGATTCGACGAATTGAAGACGCAAACGACCAAAAAGCTCAAAAGTACAAAAGACAATCAAAGAGGTTCCAATTATTGATAAGAAACGTCTCGAAATTACAAGAGTTCAAGATTCAAAACGCAAAGTACAAAATATAAAATTGTACGCAAGGACGTTCCAAAATCCGGAACCGGGACCAGAGTCAACTCTCAACGCTCGACGCAACGGACTAAAAATTACAAGTTAACTATGTATATAAATATAATATAATATATAATTAATTATATTTTTTTTTTTTGAAAAGCAATTAATTATATTAATTATATATATATTATATATATATTATAAACCGTAGGCAAGAAAGACTCCAAAAGGGACTGAGCTGTAATTTCAAACTCCGCGACTCGCGGAGTTTGAAGGCAAAAATGCTGCGAGTCGCGGAGCCCCAAAAGTCGAAAATCCCTATAAAAGCAAACGAATTCTGATCGCAAAAATCACCAAAAAACCATCCATCTCTCTATCTATATCGTATATATTTATATTTATATTTTAATTTTAATTTTAATTTTAATTTTAATCCTAATAATAAGGGTATGTTAGCGAATGTTGTAAGGGTGTAAGTCGAAATTCTGTCCGTGTAACGCTACGCTATTTTTAATCATTGTAAGTTATGTTCAACCTTTTTATATTAATGTCTCGTAGCTAAGTTATTATTATGCTTATTTAATCCGAAGTAATCATGATGTTGGGCTAATTACTAAAATTGGGTAATTGGGCTTTGTACCATAATTGGGGTTTGGACAAAAGAACGACACTTGTGGAAATTAGACTATGGGCTATTAATGGGTTTTATATTAACTAAACAATACCTTGTTAATTTAATATACAAACTTATAATTTGACGTATTTATATATAACCACATACGCTTGACTGGGTACGGTGAGCGGGATATCTATAAATACCAATAATTATTCATTTTACCGGATACGGAACTGGATTAATAGTTAATAAACTTGTTGAAACAGGGGTGAATTACATTCAAGGGTAATTGGTGTAATTGTTAACAAAGTAGTAAAACCTTGGTTTACACACAGTCGATAACCTGGTGTATTCATTAAACAAAGTATTAAAACCTTGTTACAATTCGAATCCCCAATTAGTTGGAATATTTGACTTCGGGAATAAGAATAATTTGACGAAGGCTTTCGCTCTTTATATTTATGACTGATGGACTATTATGGACAAATCCGTATGGACATATTAAATAATCCAGGACAAAGGACAATTAACCCATGGGAATAAAACTAAAATCAACACGTCAAACATCATGATTACGGAAGTTTAAATAAGCATAATTCTTTTATTTCATATTTAATTTCCTTTATTTTATATTTAATTGCACTTCTAATTATCGCACTTTTATTTATTGTTATTTAATCGCACTTTTAATTATCGTACTTTTTAATTATCGCAATTTTATTTTATTGCACTTTTATTTATTGCAATTTCATTATCGTTATTTATTTTATGCTTTAAATTAAGTCTTTTATTTATTTAATATTTTACATTAGGTTTTAACTGCGACTAAAGTTTTAAAATCGACAAACCGGTCATTAAACGGTAAAAACCCCCCTTTATAATAATAATATTACTTATATATATATATGTATTTCTATAAAAGTAAACTAATATAGCGTTAAGCTTTGTTTAAAAAGATTCCCTGTGGAACGAACCGGACTTACTAAAAACTACACTACTGTACGATTAGGTACACTGCCTATAAGTGTTGTAGCAAGGTTTAAGTATATCCGTTCTCTAAATAAATAAATATCTTGTGTAAAAATGTATCGTATTTAATAGTATTTCCTGCTAAAATTTAATAGTATTTTATACCCCTTAGCTTTGACATCAGCAACCTAATTCCCTATAACCAATGCTCTGATACCAAATGTGACGCCCCGTACAAAATTAACGTGTACGGATCATCAACAACAGGATCATTACAAGGTCAAACACTATATGCTGTTTTAAACTAAGTTTGCATTCATAAGAAGGGGTGACGTCATAACCAACATCAAAAGTTTTACAAACGATACTAGGCCTCTACGAATAGAAGCAATTAGCATAAGTACGAGACCCAATGATTATTACAAATTCATTGTTTCAAAGGTAACATAGTTTGTTAATGCAAGGTAAACATTTCATGCGGAGACATCTCTAACAAAAGCAGCGGGAGTCTACACAGCAAGACTACTACAGCGGAAGCATCTAACCTCTAAGCACCTGAGAAAACATGCTTAAAAATGTCAACACGAATGTTGGTGAGCTATAATTTAAATGTAACAGTAATGTAAGGTAGGCCACGAGATTTCAGTGTTTCAAAACAGTATGAAAAGTATATGCTCAATCGTGGGCACTTGGTAACTAACTTAACGTAATATCACCCCCTAAAAGTACACTTGGCGAGTGCGTAAGTTTACGAAGTATTAAACACTCGTTAAATGCTATCGCGACTAGTCCGAGTGGGGATGTCAAACCCTATGGATCCATATCTAAGATTCGCGTTCACAAGTTCAAAGACCAATGACTAAACGTTACCGAGCTAAGGGAAAAGTTTATGCCGTTATATAACCAACACATATATAAAGTTTAAGTACTCGTGCCTAGTATGTAAAATGTAAAAAGCGCATGTATTCTCAGTCTCAAAATAGTTAAAGTAAAAAAGGGATGCTATAACTTACAGTGAAAAGTAGTAAAGTCGATACGAGATAAGTAAGCAAGTAGTTGGTCCGAAAGGTCCTCAACCTAAGTCAAAAGTTACTAAGTCAGTAAATCGTTCCCAAAGGTTTAAAAGTATGTAAATTAGGTCTTAAGTATCATCATCATTCATCATCAATCAAAAAGAGTAAAGTAAGTTTCAATCAAGAATAGAGATCGAAACAAGGGCTGACTTCATTCAGCTGCTACGACCTCTATACAAATCGAAAAGACACGTAGTTAGTGGCTATGGCTCCGTATGTGAGTCCCCCAACCACTGACCAATTTTCAGAACCAAAATCATCTTTGTTTGACCATGGCGACGGTTTAAGTGCGAGTAGGTCAGAAATTTCAGCATAACGTTACAAAGGTGTAGTGGCTTTCGGAAGGCTATAAATCCTAAATCGTAAATCGGATTAAGACGAGTCCTAAACGAAAAGTCATCTAATCGAACCGAAAAATCTGGAAATTAACTTTTCCAGTAGCCAAGGTGATTGATCAGACCTCAAAAACAGTAAACAAAGTGCTCCGGTGGGTTCTTGGTTGCTTGATGTTCATCACGGTTCTCATCCTTGATGCTTGTAGCTTCAAGTGTACAACTCATTGATGTGTTTGCATCACCTTAACCAAGTTTTGACCATCATGACACTAGTGTATGTCTAAGATAAATAGCACAACTCATTTAAGGGTTGTAAGAAGGTTGATGAACCAAAGTTACATCAAGATCTTAGATCCGACACATACATGAGTTCTAATAGTAATATTAAGCTATAAACTTGAATGTAAACTAAATAAACAAGATCTTAAGTTGTAGAACTTAGATCTTAGTTAGATCATGAAGATCCTAGACTAGAAAGTCTAGATCTAGTGTTCTTAAGTTAAATCCTAAGTTATAGAACTTGGATCTTCACTTTAGTAAAACCATAAGTTATGAAACTTAGATTTTAATCTTGTAGAATGTACATATAAGCTTATAAGCTTTTGTTTTAGACAAAATTGGAAGACCACAAGCTATAGAAACTTAGATCCAACATAAGTGTATAAAGTTATAACTAGAAAGTTTAACTTTCATGTTCTTGAACTTACAAAGTTTAAACTTTAGTTTCATGAAAAATGAGATCAAGTTTAACTAGTAACACTTGACCAAAATTAAATAAAGTCACGAATTGAAATGTATACAAAAAGGAATAAATAAATTAAAGCTACAAGTAACAAGTTCATGTTTGTTTCATACTTAAGGAGATTCAAGTCAAAGCTTGGATCTTAAGACAATAAACCTTAAGTTTCCAAAACATGAACACAAGTAAGATCTTAAAGCTTATAAACTTTAGATCTATATAACTTTTCAAGTGTAGAACCTTAAGCTAACAAGCTTAGATCCTTGTTCTTGATTCCTCATCAAACAAAGGATGGAAGGAGCAAGATTCATGAAGATACAAACTAGAAAGTTTGATCTTTAACAACAAACAACAAACAAGAAAGATGGTGATGATACTTGGCATTTTTTCAAAGGGAGAAAGAAGAAAGAAAGAAAGAAAAAGATTTTACTTACAATTTAGAGAGAAAGTTTTAGAGTAAGAAGTGGTGTAAGAAAGATATGTGTAAAATGAAGTAAAACTAGCATATATGTAACAAAAAAAAAAATGGAACTCATCTCCCTATGACCCAAGGCCGAAGGTTTGGCCTCCAAAAGGGGGTGGTCAATGTTCATCTTTTAAGTGTGGGAGGGTGGTGTATGCTAGGAAGGAGTATAAGTTAAATACATGGGAAAGAGGTGCATGTATGCTTGAGACATCTTTGTCTCCTACACCTTAATTAATCTTGTTTAATCTTAATGAATTACTAGCATAAAAATGGGCTCACTAATTAGTCCATTAAGTAATGTAGGGTGGGCCTTGATAGTCCAAGTCCAATAACATAAGTCCATGTATAAGTATGCAACAATTTAGTAAGAAGCCCAAGTAATTAACTACTTACATTAGTTAATTAGGAATAATTAATAATAATTAATTATGAATGTAAATAATATTCGAAATATTATTCGTGAAAAGCGCGCGTCGAAAAGACGAGTCGGGACATGGAAAGCCACTTACGATGACAAGGAAAATGTATAAGAATACATTTATTAACACGCAAGTATTAATAATAAATATTAATAATATATGTTGGAAAATCCAGGGTCGTTACATATCGGGTGGATATCCACTAGATCGGGTGGCCATTGTCATCCCTATTGTCATCCCTAATCGTATTTTATATGGTTCTTCTTTGTAAGTTCAATTAGAAGATGGATTGATGAGTGTACATTGTCGTCTATCAGTTGAGTACGCTCTTGATTATAACTCTCCCAAAAATAGTAAATGTTTTCATGTGGAAATTTAAATTGGATAGGATTTTTACTCAGTTGAATCTCATCATACGCAGTCTAGAGTTAGAGTCAATAACTTGTGTTCTTTGTAATTCATGAGTCGAAGCTAAGGACCATTTGTTCTTCTCATGTTTCATTTCCTCGAAAGTTTGACAATTAATTCATTTATGGGTAGTTGTAAACATGTCAAGATGTAACTCTTGGTCCGACATGTATGATTGGTTCGAGGATTGAGGGATGGTTGTTGATTCAGGAAAAAAGATATGGGTGATTATTAGCGTAGATATAGTTTTCCTTATGTAATTGGAATTGTATCTAGTCTCCAATTAGAATGTCGATATTTAGGGTATACTTGGTGTTCAAGATATGTAGCTTGTATATATATGATTGTTTGGAATGAGAATACAATACAAAATTCTAAACACTTTCATGGTATCAGCCTAATAGATCCTCTCTATAATAATTCTTTGATTTCATCTTCTTCTTATCCTTCCTTTTTCTTATCGACAATTTGTGTTTTCATATTAAATTTGCATAGAGTTTAAAGTCTCCGTATCAATTTTCTTATCTTTAATCTCTTTTCTCTGGTACGTAACTAGAAGACCACTAATAAAGTATTATATTCTTTCTTCAATTTGGTAACTACGAACACAAGGATATAACGATCACATATCTGCCTCTTCTTTTACGATTTGCATTCTTTCTTCAATCCTTATCACTTTTCTATTATTCATCACATAAAAAAAAAGAGATATCCTACATGTAACAACCCAACTTCGATTTACCAAAAACACGCAAAAAAAAAAAATTCTGCTGTAGCACAACTGGACGGCGTCCAGATTTCTGGACGGCGTCCAGCACTTAAGACCGGGACGGCGTCCAGCATATCTGGACGGCATCTAGATTGCCTGGAAGCTACTATCCCCCAGGTCCAACTCACGTGAGCGGAAATCCAGCTTCCCGACACTTTTAAACGAAAACCTTTTTACAACGTATCACAATATAATAAAATAAGAGGTTTCCATCATCAAAACAAGTTTTACAACATCGGGCCCCATCGACCCATCTTACGCGTTTTGATCAAAAATACAAGTTTCGAACAATACAAGTTTAATTTCCAAACGACACTAGAGCATGGTGTTTGGGGTTAAACTACCCAAATCTTGGCCGAACTTCCAAAAGCTAACCCAAAAGCGTCCCCTATCATAATAAGCAGGAGACCACTAAATCACTAATCCAACCGAATACCTTTGCCTTTGTCCGCGCCGGAGCCTAAAAAGGTAAACAACGAGAGGGTAAGCTAAGGCTTAGTGAATGCAATAGTTATACAAGTACATATATAAAATACCTACTTGCACACTTACACAATACCGCATACATGCTAGCAACACAAAAGGGCTTAACATCTCAAGTACAAGGCTATCAACCTCCTGTATCACAAGCTAGCATAACAAGACATATAAATATGTATATAACTCGAACCATATAATATGCTTACAACTCAATACAATAACCATGGTTAACCAATCGTACAAGGGAATGGCGCCCGCGAAAGGCCATCGGAGTTCACAACATCCATTAGTGTACTTAGCACCTCGTATCACTAACCCCCGGGTGGCATCTTAATACCTCGATACTTCACCCTCGGGTGGCATCTTAACACCTCGACACTTCACCCTTTACTATGGAGTGGCGTCTTAACACCTCGACACTTCACCCCTATGTGGCATCTTAACACCTCGATGCTTCACCTCGAGTGGCATCTTAACACCTCGATGCTTCACTCGTCACGTGAAACGTGGTGTCTTAACACCTCGACACTTCACATCTCACGCTACAACAAATAAATACATTATATACCTACGCATATAATTATTCCACTCACCTTAGAGTCTTTTGCGAAAGATAACCGAGCTTGCAACTTCAATGTAACGTACCTATCACATTTAGCACATAATCAATCACAACACAAGTTGGTCAACCAACTTACTCCCCATTCTAGAGCCATTTTGACCCAAGATGCAATTCCGACCCATTTGCACCCCTAACCCTAATGTTTGGGTCAACACCAACAAAACCCTAATACTAGTCAAATATGGTCTTAAACACTTTATAATCACAAGTTTAGTGTGTCCTCATACACATTTAACAACCTAGGTCTCCCAAGACCCATTTAACCCATTTCTAGGTCAATACGCCCATTTGGGTCACCCACAACCCAAATGACACCCACTAATATTAACTACAAATGTGCTAGTAATTTACTAAGCCTTTAAGACTCATTTACACACTTTAACTTTTCAAAACCCTAGGTTACTCATTTTTTGGGTCTTCATGACCCAAACTTACCCAAAACCCTCAAATCACTAACAAATGGGTTTTAAGTGCAACACTAACCCAAACTCTAACCCTTAACACAATTTAAGTAAAGAAATTAGGTTTTATAACTTACCAACACAATCACCACGTAGCTAGCGACTAGATGAACAACTTTAGAACTCGCACTAAGACCCGATTCAACCTCTTTCTTCCTTTAATGGAGCTCTCTCACTCTAGAACCTCCTCTCTCTCTAGGATTTAATGGAAGATGATAAGGTAGATGGAAAAGGAGTAATGAGGCTCACCAAAACTGATCTAGGGTCTTAAAGTCGTCCACAAAGTGAAATTACCAAACTACCCCTTTTTAAATAACAAAAATACCAAAGCTGGCTCGTAAGGCCATCTGGACGGTGTCCAGATTTCTAAACGGCGTCCAGCCCTTCAAAACTGGATGGCGTCCCACCATGTTGGACGGCGTCCAAATCAACTGACAAAAACTGGATCTTACAACTCTCCCCCACTTGAATCGGATTGCGCCCTCGCAATCCACGCCGCATGACAAGCAGGAAGATAGACCAAAACAAACTCTTCAGGCTCCCAAGTGAACTCGGAACCTATACTTCGACGCCATTGAACCTTATAAGTTCTCACCTCTTTATTTCACAATTTTCTCACCTTTTCGTCAAGTATTGCAACTGGCTCCTCAACATACTCTAACTTATTGTTTAGCTCAATTTCGTCTAATGACACCCATGAAGAATCATCCGCAAGACACTTACAGAGATGGAAAACATGAAATGTATTATGGATCCCCGCAAGTTCCTTGGGTAATTCCAAACGATATGCGACTTCGCCCACACGAGCTAAAACTTTAAATGGCCCAATAAATCGAGGAGCTTACTTTCCCCGTTTTTGAAATCGAATAATACCTTTCCATGGCGAAACCTTAAGTATCACCATGTCGCCCTCTTCAAATTCGATCATTCGCCTACATTTATCGGCATACGACTTTTGTCTATCTTGCGCCTTTTTCAAATGATCCCGAATCACATCAATCTTGCTATTCGTCTCTAAAACCAAATCGGTACTCCCGATTTCCTTTTATCCCACTTCACCCCAACAAATTGGAGTTCGACATCTTCACCCATAAAGCATCTCATACGGTGGCATCCCGATACTAGTATGATAACTATTATTGTACGAGAATTCCACCAAAGGTAAGTGCTCGTCCCAACTACCATCGAAATCAATAATATACGCCCGTAACATATCCTCTAATGTTTGGTTCGTACGTTCGGTTTGACCGTCCGTTTGAGGATGATACGCCGTGCTCAATTTTAATTGTGTACCCATATCGTCATGAAACTTTCCCAAAACCGAGATGTAAAACGGGTATCTCGATTCGAAATAATAGATATAGGAACCCCATGTCGAGCGACTACCTCTTTGATAAACAATTTAGCCAAGGTCTCCGACGATATCACTTTCCGAATGGGAAGAAACAAAGCACTTTTTGTCAATCGGTCAACAATCACCCAAATTGAATCAAATTGGGTTCTCGCCGTTTAAGGTAACTTTGTGATGAAATCCATGGTAATGTGCTCCCATTTCCACTTCGGGATTTCTAAAGGTTGCAACTTACCATACAGCTTTTGGTGTTCGACTTTAACTTGCAAACACGTGACGCATTGCTCAACATACTTAACAACATCACGTTTCATGCCCGGCCACCAATACTCCTTCCTTAAATCATGATACATTTTCGTCACGCCCGGATGAATGGAATACCTTGACTTATGTGCTTCATCAAGTAGCACTTGTCGATAATCACCCATCTTAGGCACCCACACTCTTCCTTGAAAAGACAACAAACCATGCGAGCCCATAGTAATGAATTCCGATTGCCCCACAATTCGTTCCGCATGCTTGTTGTGAACGTAAGCCTCTATTTGGATCACACCAAGTTTTTCAAGAAAATTGTTTGTAATAATCATACGTAACAATCCCAATCGTAACGCCGGGTGATGACTCTTTCGACTTAACGCATCCGCGACCACATTCGCCTTGCCCCGGATGATAAAGCATCTCACAATCATAGTCTTTTACCACATCCATCCACCTACATTGACGATAATTCAAATCTCGTTGATTAAAGAGATGTTTCAAACTCTTATGATCCGAATAAATCGTACTCTTGACACCATACAAGTAATGGCGCCAAATTTTTAATGCATGCACAACCGCCGCCAACTCAAGATCATGAGTCGGATATCTCGTCTCGTGTTCCTTTAATTATCGAGAGGCGTAAGCGATGACTTTACCTCTTTGCATTATAACACACCCGAGCCCATTTAGAGAGGCATCACAATACACCGTCATGTCTTCCACACCTTTCGGCAACACTAACACCGGAGCTTGACACAATTTCTCTTTTAGCAATTGAAAAGCAATTTCTTGCTCGTTCTCCCAAATAAACCTCGCGTTCTTCCTCATCAATTTCGTCAACGAAGAAGCAATCTTAGGAAAGTCTTGGATAAACCGACGATAATAACCGGCCAATCCGAGAAAACTTCGGATTTCTGTAGGCGTAGTCAGTCGTCTCCAACTCTTCATCGTCTCTATCTTCCCCGGATCTACTTGAATACCATTTTCGTTCACAATATGGCCAAGGAATTGAACTTCCCTTAGCCAAAATTCACATTTGGAGAATTTAGCATACAACTTCTCCTTCCGCAACGTCTTTAACACACACCGCAAATGAAGTTCATGTTCTTTCATACTCTTCAAATAGACAAGTATGTCGTCAATGAACACAATTACCGACTTGTCCAACATAGGTTGGCACACTCGGTTCATAAGATCTATGAATGCCGCCGGTGCATTTGTAAGACCAAAAGGCATAACTACAAACTCATAATGCCCATAACGCGTTCGAAAAGCCATTTTCTCGATATCTTCCTCACGGACCCGCATTTGGTGATAGCCGGACCGTAGGTCAATCTTAGAGAAATACGTAGCTGATGTGCAGCGGGGTAGTATATAAAATAGTTTATTATTTTACTAGGAAATACTATTAAATACGATACAATTTTACACAAGATATTTATTTATTTATAGAATGGATATACTTAAACCTTGCTACAACACTTATAGGCAGTGTACCTAATCGTACAGTAGTGTAGTTTTTAGTAAGTCCGGTTCGTTCCACAGGGAAATCTTTAAACAAAGCTCAACGCTATATTAGTTTACTTTTATAAAAATACAAATATATATATAAGTAATATTATTATTATAAAGGGGGGTTTTTACCGTTTAATGACCGGTTTGTCGATTTTAAAACTTTAGTCGCAGTTAAAACCTAATGTAAAATATTAAATAAATACAGGACTTTAAATTAAAGCGTAAAGTAAATAACGATAATGAAATTGCGAATAATAAAAATGCGATAAAATTAAATTGCGATAATTAAAAGTACGATAATTAAAAGTGCGATTAAATAAAATAACAATAAATAAAAGTGCGATAATTAGAAGTGCAATTAAATATAAAATAAAGGAAATTAAATATGATATAAAAGAATTATGCTTATTTAAACTTCCGTAATCATGATGTTTGACGTGTTGATTTTAGTTTTATGCCCTTGGGTTAATTGTCCTTTGTCCTGGATTATTCAATATGTCCGTCTGGTTTTTGTCCATAACAGTCCATCAGTCATAAATATAAATTGCAAGTGTCCTTGTCAAATTATTATTATACCCGAAGATAAATATTCCAACTAATTGGGGATTCGAATTGTAACAAGGTTTTAATACTTTGTTTAATGAATACACCAGGTTATCGACTGCGTGTAAATCAAGGTTTTACTACTTTGTTAACAATTACACCAATTACCCTTGAATGTAATTTCACCCCTGTTTTAATTATTCTAGTGGCTATTAATCCATTCCCGTGTCCGGTTAAATGAACGATTATTCGTACATATAAATACCCCGCCCATCGTGTCCGATCGAGTGTATATGGTAATTTATAGGGACGCCCAATTGTAAATCTTTATATTAACATTAACAAACTTTCATTTAGTTAAACAAATATAAAGCCCATTAATAGCCCATAGTCTAGTTTCCACAAGTGTCGTTCTTTTGTCCAAACCCCAATTATGGTACAAAGCCCAATTACCCAATTTTAGTAATTAGCCCAACATCATGATTACTTCGTTTTAAATAAGCATAATAATAACTTAGCTACGAGACATTAATATAAAAAGGTTGAACATAACTTACAATGATTAAAAATAGCGTAGCGTTACACGGACAGAATTTCGACTTACACCCTTACAACATTTGCTAACATACCCTTATTATTAGAATTATAATTAAAATTAAAATATAAATTATAAATATAAATATATATTACTTCGTATGAATGAGAAGAAAAAATTGTGTTATTTTGATCAGAATTCGGGTTGATTTATAGCCAGACTTGAAATTTGGGGCTCCGCGACTCGCGGCCAAATACCCTTAAAACTCCGCGAGTCGCGGAGAGGTATTTACAGTTTACACCCTTGGAGTTTCCTGTTGCCGACGGTTTTAAATATATATATATAATATATATATAATTAATATAATTAATTATATATTATATTATATTTATATATATAGTTAACTTGTAATTTTTAGTCCGTTGCGTCGAGCGTTAAGAATTGACTCTGGTCCCGGTTCCGGATTTTCGAACGTCCTTGCGTACAATTTAATATCTTGTACTTTGCGTTTTGAATCTTGTACTCTTGTGATTTTGAGACGTTTCTTATCAATAATTGGAACCTTTTTGATTGTCTTTTGTTCTTTTGAGCTTTTTGGTCGTTTGCGTCTTCAAATCGTCGAATCTGTCTTTTGTCTTCACCTTTTATTATTTAAACGAATATCACTTGTAAATAGAACAATTGCAACTAAAAGCTTGTCTTTCTTGAGGAATAATGCTATGAAATATATGTTCGTTTTTAGCATTATCAAATATTCCCACACTTGAGTGTTGCTTGTCCTCAAGCAATATTGTCTTGAAATACTAGAATCACTTCTTTATTCTTCACACTTTGTACATCAGTGATTTCTATACGGCGGTATAAACAATGGTAGTAACGATATGGTTTACAGTCCCACATGACTATAAAAATTTAGATCCATTAAGGAAATTGGATCTTTATGAAAACATTTGATCTTTTGAAAATTAAATCTAGTTTTTACCCTAGATAAGTTTTCCGGAATAACCCTTTACCGGTGTTTGCAAAATATTTTTTTTGTGGGTTTGGTGGGTTTCAGATTTGAAAATTTTAGCTCAAAACTTGCGGTTTTGTGTCACCCACTTGCTAACCTTGTATTTGGAAAGCAACACGTCCAGTTTACTTGTTCCGTATATTACCTTTTGGCAAACTACCGTCCGGTTGTAAAGGAAAGCGTTGAACAAGCAACTGTTAAGGCAATGTCTCGTGACATGCTTTTGATTATGGTCTATAACGTGTCGGACGCAATTACTATCCTTGGTAGGAGCAATAGTAAAGCTCACCCTTATAATTTTTCGGTCTGGCACAAGGTCCTGTCTTTGACCATGTTATGCAACCACCGTTCTTACGGTTGACACCCGATTTAGTTCAGGTGACCTAATGAATTCCAGGTGAATTCCTAGGATTTTACGTTCAATGGTAATGAACGCATTGAAAATAGGGTTTTCAGAAAACAAATCGGTTTGTATTTTTGATCAAAATATTTTCTCGTTCAAGCTCGAGTTTAGATATCATTGAATTCCATGAGTTTGTAATTCTCAATCTTTAAGGTCAATCTCTAGGATTGAGTAATATCAGTCTTAAAAGCTGATTTTTAATCTTTAAGGAGATTATCCTTTCTGGGGATCTGATTCATTAGTCTTATCCAGCTAATTTGCACGGTGCCTCCCCATTGTACGAGATAAATCCTTCTCATGGTTAGGATAAATCTGACCACTTGGCGACCCTGTTTAATGCTGAGGTCCGTGGATTTCCTGCTGATTTTAGTGATGACTTTTCTAGATTTTTCGTCAACCTACAGCTGGTCTGGACGACAACTTCATGACCTAAATCAAGAAGCGCGTGTCTTTTTCGGAAGACTTTACTTCCTTTTAATGATGGAATTGATTCATCGTGTAGATCCATCTCTTCTTTTCTTTCATCGGGTAAAACAGTTTAGTTTAGTTCAAAGCAAAAGTATTTTCAGTTATTTGTTACAAATATATGTGACATATGTTTAAAATAACTTGGTAAATTTTCCCACACTTGGCTTTTTATTTTTCTTTTTATCGTCCTCTATTCCATTTTAAATGAATTTTAACATTTTAGTTTGTTTCTCAATTTATGTCCTTTCCGAGGTAACAATAATTTCGGTGTTAAAACCTAGTTTTATCGTTCATAAATATGTATAAACATGATTTGAATTCATTTAATTGAAAATTTTGAAAAATTTTACTAGAATTGGATAGTCAGTATATAAGACTAGGGCTGTTCTTTTTTATCAGAGAGCACTAGATTCTAATACAACTACTGCTTTACTAGTATTTTTAATGGTAACCAAGTGTATAAAGTAAAAATTTTTAAAATCCGAAAGAATTTAACCCCTTCCCACACTTAAGATCTTGCAATGCCCTCATTTGCAAGAAATCAGTAACAATTTAAATTATTGAGGGTGATTTGTGTGAAAATGATTAAATTTTTACCAAAGTTTCCAAATATATTGGCGTTTGTTTGCTGAATGATAAATGGTGCACATCATTTGTTCATTCCGTCTTGTTGTTATTTCACATGTATTTTGCATCTTGTCGTCAAAATTAGTTGCTTTTGCTGAACTTAATGCCAGTCTTTGAAAATGCGTTGTTTTACCCTGTTGTGTACATAAGATAAACTGCAAACATATATACATATTTTTGAAGTTTGGTTTATTACCCCACATTCAAAAATTATTAAAATCTAAGAATAAAAGTTAGAAATTATAAAAATGATTACAATATTAACAAAAATATTAAATTTATCAATAATTACAAATTACAAAATAAAAAATAATAAGTAAACTAAGGATGATATTGGTACCAATAGGGGTTCCAGGCATACCCATACGTGCTATAGAATGCTTCGGCAGGGTCATACGTAGGATATGGTGGCTGCATCTCTATCGACCAAGGAGGGAAGACGGGTTTTGGTGTAGGAACATAGTTTCTACCTATATGTTGGCAATGCGCTATGATCTGGTTCTGATGAACTTGCCAATCTTCAAATGCTCTCTGTCTAGCATTTTCGTATTCCTGAGAAGCTATAAACCTATGCATCTCATTCCCCCCTCCTACATTACCTTGTTCCTGGTTTCTCTCTACCTGTGGATGTCTACCATTGTATCGTACTGCGGCGTTATTTCGCCGCTTCAACACTTTCGCACCATGGTATACATTTAAACCTATAGTGTCGCGGGGTTCCGGCTCTTCTACTAATAATCCCCCCCGACTTATGTCCACACCGAGATATTCACCAATCAAAGTAATAAAAATACCACCCCCTATTATGCTATGTGGACGCATCCCTCGAACCATAGCTGATAAATAATAACCCACACAATATGGTATACTTACAGCGCTGTGTGGGTCTCGAATACACATATGGTAAAACAAATCTTGTTCATTTACCTTTTCTTTGTTTTTACCCCTTTGTGTAATCGAATTAGCTAAAAACCTATGTATTACTCTTAATTCGGCTCTATCTATATCCAAATAAGAGTAGTTTCCCCCTTTAAAACGGTGATGTCTTGTCATTTGACTCCACACACCGTGTGTATCAAAATTCTCATCTATTTTCCTACCGTTTAGTATCAATCCTCTACAATCGGCAGACGCTAACTCCTCAGGCGTATATATACGTAAAGCCTGAGCCATGTCTAATAAAGACATGTGGCGCATCGAACCGCCTAACAAAAATCTAATAAAAGAACGATCGGTTAAACTAGTTACCCGATCATTCAACTCTATACTACATAACAACTCTTCACACCATACTTTATATACAGGTCTGCGTATGGTGAATAAACATATCCAGTCATTAAAAGAAGAATTACCATACCTCTGTACCAGTAATTCCCTAATTGGCCCGGCCAATTCTACAGCTTCCAAGGGTCCCCATTCTATGACCCTCGGTACCTCAACAACCTTGGAATGAAGAGTATGCAAACCCCGTTGATATTTTGGATAATCTATCCAAAGTCTGTCAAATCGCAGGTTCGGGTGCAACTGTTCCAAGTGCATATCTGAAAAGGTCATGACTGGATGAGGTACATCCTGCTTGTAGTAGTTATCTACCTCCTGTTGTTCCAAGTTCTCAGCAGGAGCATGGCGGGCTTGGGATGAAGATTCACCCCTTTCATTCTGCAAAACACATCAAACACAAATTTTGTGCATCCAAATATGCATTAGTGTCAGCAAAATCATCAATCAAAATAATTACAATGACATTATCAATTTATATCAAACTTAAGCTTATTTTCACATTTTTATCAAATCTACACTTTTTCAAATAAGCATATACGAAAATTTTCGCCAAGTTCATAAACATTCAACTCAAATAACATGTCAAAATAATCATTACTAGCAAATAAACAAGTCTCAAATGGTATTATCTTTCAAAAATCAAGTTCATGAATTTTGGACTTGAAAAAGTCCACTTTAATTCTCAAAATCATGTTTAGGCTCAAAGTTTGGATCATTTAACTACCTAGACATGTTACACTACTCAATTTAGCAACAATTCATGACAAAAATCGGCCATAACCTGTTTATATCAAAAAGCCCCAAATTGCTCAAGAACACAAACCCTAGATTATTCAAAATTTGAAGTTTAAGGCTTCTAATCATGTTAAACAGCATCAATCTAGGTTATACAAGCATAATACATAAACAATTTAAGTCTAATTACACTAAAAAGCATCAAAATCAAATTGGGGAAAAATAGCTCAAGAACACTAAAATTCGAATTAAATGGTGTTTAGGTGTAGAAATTTACCGTTTTTCTTGAGTAGTTCTTAGATATCATCCTTCTCAACATGATTTTAGCAAAAAATTTGGTGATTAACGGTTAAAAATTGAGATTTTTGGGGGTGATTTTCGGGTTTTTTCGAGCTCTTCTTCGCAGTATTTTTCTGTGTTTTGTGTGTGTGGGAGTGACTGATCGTTTCAGCTGTTTTATTTTTTTTTCTGTAATTTGGTCCCTCCGCGAGTCGCGGAGGTTTGCACTGTAAACTCCGCGAGTCGCGGAGTTTACTTTTTTTTTTTTTTTTTTTTTTTTTTTTTTTTTATATAATCTTTAACTTATAAAACAATTAAGAAATTAATTTTAAAATTTTGTTTCCCTTGTTATTTAGGACGAGGTCGTTTCGGATCGATGTCCTAGTCCGTCCCTCGACAAAATTTTTAAAATTTGTCTTTTTGTAGCGATTGTTTTAAAAGCTAAGATTTTTGGGTTTTTTAATGTTTTTGGCATACTTTAAATCAATAAGATTAAAAATAATGATAATAAAAGTTCTCGTCCCTCCTTCGGGTAAAGCAATTTCGGTTCAAAGACCTAGTCTTCAACTTACGACGAATTTTAAAAATCATATTCTTAACTTAATGAGATAAAGTAAATTTTTGTTTTTAAATTCACACAACTTAAATATAAAATTCAAAATAAAAAAAAATTAAAAATTCACACCAAACTCAAAATTTAAAATGCATAAAATTAAAAATTAATATTTTAAAAATTAAAAATTCACACCAAACTTAATTTAAAAATTCATATTATAAATTCACACCAAACTTATATTAATTTTTCAAATATTTACAATTTTAAATATATTGTTTTTACATAGTTTACAATATTAATTTAAGATTTAAATATTAATTTTAAAAACATGGTAAAAATAAATTTAAAAATCTTTTTGTCTTTTTATCCCACTTTTATCAATCAAATATTATCAAAAATATGCGCCCCTCTTTTCGGTAAAGTAATTTCGGTTCCAAGACCTAATTTAACTCATGACGAATTTTTGAAATATTTTGGGTTGATTGATTAAAGATATTTATACCTTAAGAATAAACGTTAAATTTCGCAGTGATGTAATAAATTTTTGAACGATATCAATAATTTCGGTCGCCAAACCTAATTTTATTTAATACCAATTTAATACTTTTTAGCGAACAAATTAGCGTTTATTATCAAAAGGATAAAAATAAAAATAAAAACTGTACAGACATACCTGTGAAATCGATTTCTTAGTTATATGATCTATTATATTCATAAGATAGTCGGTTTAATTGGTCTTCCATGGCTGCATAGGCGTAACCTCGAGCATTCATTGTCTTTTCTTCTAAACATATGAACGGTCCGTCTCTGCATAAAGTAACAAATTCGGTATTTGAATAGGTTTGATTATTTGAACATTTACCTCCATGTGACCATTTTCCGCATTTGTGACATTTTTCTAGGTGTCGTGCTCTTCTTTTCGCTGCGGATTTTGATTTTCCTTTACCAAATTGTAACTTATTATCTTCGCATCTGGATCCTTTTCTAACTTCGTCCATTCTTTCTCTGATTACTGATACTATTTCACTCGGTAGTATGTCATTATTTCTTTTAGTGATCAAAGCGTGTAGCATTAGACCATGGTTTAGTTCACAGGCAGTCTTCATTTCGTAAAAACCTAAAAAAAATAAAAATTCAGAATGGGGGGAGAAGACTAGTTCTTTAGGGTCTGCTAGGGAAAGACCATACGTGTTCCATTTTCGAGAACTACACGAAAACAGACAATCTAACTCTAACAGAAATACATATTATCCTTTAAAGACTTGATTCTCCCCACACTTAGTTAGCTGTGGTGTCGAAATTGTGATTAACTTCGTTGTCGACTTCCATCGGACCCTGTATGTAATGTTTAACTCTGTGACCATTAACTTTAAATTCAATCCCATTTGAATTTATTAATTCTATCGTTCCGTATGGGAAAACTCTTTTGACTATGAATGGTCCAGACCATCTTGATTTCAATTTTCCAGGAAATAGCTTGAATCGTGAATTGAAAAGAAGAACTCTGTCTCCTTCTTTAAATTCTTTTGAATTTCTGATTCTTTTATCATGCCATTTCTTCGTTCTTTCTTTATAGATTAACGAATTTTCGTATGCTTCGTGTCTTAATTCTTCTAATTCGTTTAGTTGACTTAATCGTAGACGTCCGGCTTCATGTAAATCAAGATTACATGTCTTCAAAGCCCAAAATGCTTTGTGTTCAATTTCTACTGGAAGATGACATGCTTTTCCATACACAAGTCTAAAAGGTGTGGTTCCAATTGGAGTTTTGTAGGCTGTTCTAAAAGCCCAGAGTGCATCCTCCAATTTAATGGACCATTCCTTCGGATTTGATCCTACGGTTTTCTCTAGAATACGTTTTAAAGCTCGGTTTGTATTTTCAACTTGTCCACTTGTTTGTGGATGATATGCAGTGGAGATTTTATGAGTTACTCCATATCTTTTAAGAACTTTCCCAAGTTGATTATTACAGAAATGAGTACCCCGATCACTTATTAAAGCTTTCGGTGTTCCAAACCTTGCAAAAAGACGTTTTAAAAAATTGACTACAACTCGTGCATCGTTAGTTGGGAGAGCTTGTGCTTCCGCCCATTTAGATACATAATCAATGGCTACGAGTATATATAGATTATTATGAGATTTTGGAAATGGACCCATAAAGTCAATACCCCAAATGTCAAATACTTCACATACTTGGATGACATTTTGTGGCATTTCATCACGTTGACTTATTTTTCCGGCCCTTTGACATGCATCACAGGATTTGCAAAGAAGGTGTGCGTCTTTGTAAATTGTAGGCCAATAGAATCCAGCTTCATAAACTTTTCTTGCTGTTAGTTGAGGCCCATAATGCCCTCCTGTTGGTCCTGTGTGACAATGGTTTAAAATTTTACTAGCTTCATCTCCAAATACACATCGGCGTATTATTCCATCGGGACAACTTTTAAACAGATGTGGATCTTCCCAGAAATAGTGTTTTATATCACTGAAGAATTTCTTTCGTCTTTGGTACGATAATCCTTTTTCAAGGAATCCACAAACTAAGTAGTTTGCATAGTCTGCAAACCATGGGATTTCTTTATAATCTATCTTCAATAGATATTCATCAGGAAAGTTGTCTTGTATGGCCGATTCATTCAGAACTTCTAATTCGGGATTTTCAAGACGAGAAAGATGATCAGCGGCGAGATTTTCTGCTCCTTTTTTATCTCGGATTTCAATATCAAACTCTTGTAAGAGTAAGATCCAACGGATTAATCTTGGTTTAGCATCTTGTTTTGAAAATAGGTATCTAAGAGCAGAATGGTCGGTATAGACCACCGTTTTTGCTAGAACGAGATATGATCGAAATTTGTCAAAAGCAAAGACAATAGCAAGGAGTTCTTTTTCAGTAGTTGTATAGTTCGTTTGTGCTCCTTGTAACGTCTTACTAGCATAATATATAGGTTGAAATCGTTTTTCAATCCTTTGTCCTAAAACGGCTCCCATTGCAAAATCACTTGCATCGCACATTAGTTCAAATGGTAGATTCCAATTTGGTGTTATCATGATCAGTGCATTAGTGAGTTTTTCTTTAAGAATATTAAAAGATTTGATACACTCATCTGAAAAGATGAATGGCGCATCCTTTTCTAGGAGTTTATTCATAGGAGTGGCAATTTTAGAAAAATCTTTTATGAAACGTCGGTAAAAACCGGCATGCCCTAGAAAACTCCTAACTCCTCTAACATTGGTGGGATGTGGAAGTTTAGCAATTACATCTACTTTAGCTCTATCCACTTCAATTCCTTCTTTTGAAATTTTATGTCCAAGAACGATGCCTTCTTTAACCATGAAATGGCATTTCTCCCAATTAAGTACTAGATTTGATTTTTCGCATCTAATTAGCATTCGTTCCAGATTAACTAGACATGATTTAAATGTATCACCGAAGACTGAAAAGTCATCCATGAATACTTCCATGCATTCTTCTATCATGTCGTGAAAAATCGCCATCATGCACCTTTGAAAGGTTGCAGGGGCGTTACAAAGTCCAAATGGCATGCGTTTGTAAGCAAAAGTACCATAAGGGCACGTGAATGTGGTTTTCTCTTGATCTTCGGGTGCTATTGGAATTTGAAAATATCCGGAAAATCCATCTAGAAAACAATAGTAACTATTTCCGGCTAATCTTTCCAACATTTGATCTATAAAAGGTAAGGGAAAGTGATCTTTTCTGGTGGCGTCATTTAATTTTCTATAATCAATACATACACGCCATCCTGTTACAGTCCTAGTAGGAATAAGCTCATTTTTCTCATTTGTGATGACAGTCATGCCACCCTTCTTAGGTACGCATTGAACTGGGCTTACCCATGGACTATCAGAAATTGGATATATCAAACCTGCATCTAGCAGTTTAATAATCTCTTTCTTAACTACATCTTGCATATTAGGATTTAGTCTTCGTTGGCGTTGCACATACGTTTTATGACCTTCTTCCATAAGGATTTTATGTGTGCAATACGAAGGACTTATTCCTTTAATATCATGAATCTTCCATGCAATGGCTGGTTTATGAGCTTTCAACACAGAAATGAGTTGTGATTTCTCATTTTCAGTAAGAGAAGACGATATTATTACAGGTAATTCAGATTCACCATGTAAATAAGCGTATTCCAAATGGTTTGGAAGTGGCTTTAACTCTAATTTCGGAGGTTCTTCTATCGATGATTTATATCGATATCTGTCTTCTTCTTTTAGCATTTGAATTTCTTCTGTTGTTGGTTCATATCCATTAGCTATAAGTGTAGCTAACATTTCAGCTTCATCAATTGGTTCATTACTTTCTCCTAAAGAACATTCTCCTGTTCCTTGTAATTCTGGAAATTCTTCTAATAATTCTGCATGTGCATCTATAGTTTGAATATAATAACATGTATCATCTGCAGATTGTGGTTGTTGCATTGCTCTATCAACTGAAAAGGTAACACTCTCATCCTCTATACTTAGGGTCAGTTTCTTACCGAACACGTCTATCATTGCTTTAGCCGTGTTTAAGAATGGTCTTCCTAATATGAGAGGAACTTGAGAATCTTCTTCCATGTCCAAAACAACAAAATCTACTGGAAATACTAAAGTACCAACTTTAACTAGCATGTTCTCCATTATCCCTCTAGGATATTTTATTGATCTATCGGCTAGTTGTATGCTTATTCTGGTTGGTTTCAATTCTCCAAGGTCTAGTTTAGCGTATAGTGAATACGGCATTAGATTTATACTAGCACCTAAGTCTGCCAATGCTTCTATTGAACTAAGACTACCCAGAAAACATGGAATTGTGAAACTTCCTGGATCAGATAGTTTTTCTGGTATCTTATTCAACAGCACTGCTGAACAATTAGCATTCATAGTAACAGCCGAGAGTTCTTCCATTTTCCTTCTATTCGTGATTAGATCTTTCAAGAATTTAGCATATCTAGGCATTCCTGAAATTACATCAATGAAAAGAAGATTTACATTTATCTGTTTAAACATATCCAAGAATTTGGATTGCTCGGCTTCAAGTTTTTCTTTCTTCATTTTACTTGGGTAAGGAAGTGGTGGTTGGTATGGTTTAACATAAGGTTTATCCTTAACTGTGTTATCTTCATTAACCTTTTCAACTACCGGTTCTTTTTCCTTATCTTGATCAGGTTGTGGTTCTTGTGGAGTAGGAATAGTTTCATCAGAAGTTACAGGTATTTCAGGTGGTTTAAGTGTTGTACCACTTCTTGTGGTAATAGCTTTAGCTGTTTCATTCCGGGGGTTAGCGTTTGTATCGCTAGGTAGACTTCCCGGTTTTCTTTCACCTATTAACCTTGCTAGGTTACTCACTTCTTGTTCCAGATTTTGAATAGAAGCTTGTTGATTTCTAAATGCTTGAGCATTTTGTTCATTGGTTTGTTTTTGAGATGTGAAAAACTGTGTTTGAGTTTCAACTAGCTTCGTCATCATATCTTCTAAATTCGGCTTTTTATCATCGGTTTGTTGTGGTGGTTTGTTTTGAAAATTCGGTCTTTGCTAATTGTAAGTATTATTGGATACTTGTTGATTGCTAGGACCTTGTTGGTTATTGTATGGAATATTTCGGTTATAATTCTGGTTTTGATTGTAAATCGGTCTTGGCGGTTGATAATTATTCTGATAATTATTTCCAGGCCTTTGGTTTATGTATGAAATATTCTCTCTTTGTTCCATTGTTAATTCAATACTGAGACAATCTTTTGTCAAATGTGGTCCTCCACACTGCTCACAACTAATTCGTATTGAGTGAATATCCTTAGTCATCTTTTCCATTCGTCTCTCGAAAGCATCTATCTTTGCGGAAATGGAATCTAAATCATGGCTAGAATCGGCTCTAGCTGCTTTAGATGATCTAATGATATCTTTTTCTTGGTGCCACTCGTGTGAGTGGGAAGCAGTATTATCAATAATTTTGTAAGCATCAGTTTCGGTTTTCTTCATAATAGAGCCACCAGCTGCTATATCTATGTCTTTTCTTGTAGTGATGTCGCATCCTTGGTAGAATATTTGTACTATTTGACAGGTGTCTAAACCATGTTGCGGACATCCTCTTAATAACTTTCCATATCTTGTCCATGCCTCATATAGAGTTTCATTTGGCTTCTGTGTGAACGTAACAATTTCTGCTTGAAGTCTTACGGCTTTAGATGCAGGAAAGAATTGTTTAAGAAATTTATCAATTAAAACGTCCCATGTATCAATCGCCCCTTCAGGTAACGATTCCAACCAATCTTTGGCTTCTCCCTTTAAAGTCCAGGGAAATAACATGAGATATATCTGTTCATCCTCCACTTCTCGGATTTTAAATAGTGTGCAGATCCTATTAAAGGTACGTAGATGTTCATTTGGATCTTCCTTCGGCGCACCACTAAATTGGCATTGATTAGTCACCATGTGTAGAATTTGTCCTTTGATTTCATAATCTGGCGCATTAATGTCTGGATGAGTAATTGCGTGACCTTGGCCAGTGCGTTTAGCTCTCATTCGGTCTTCCATACTTAAAGGTTCCAGATTCTCCATAATTGAATTTGTTGAATCGGTATCACTAGATGCTTCAGATTTAATAGTTCGTTCCTCAACAATCTCTGTTTGAATGATTGGTGGTTCCGGAGGAAAGTTTAATGGTTCAGGATCTACGAACCGTTCCTGAATATTTTCTGGATTCTCAATTGTGAGGTTTGTTTCAAAAACTGGATTATCGGAAATTTGAACTGAAGTACTTGGTTGACTGGATGACGATTCTAAAGAAAAATCAACGGCGGTTATATTTGTTAAACGATGTCTTGATCGAGTTACAGGTGGTGAACGTACAAAAGGTGATGAACGTCTTGCTCGGTGCATTCACTGAATATCCTATTAGTTTTTAAAAGGAAAGAAAAATTATAATAAGTTATCCAATCAATAGACTTTTCTGATTTTGCCCACGTTTCGAATAGCCAAAAGATGCAGCAGAGGGGCAGGATTCGTTTGGTCTCAATATAATTGAGGACTGTTTGGCTCCAATAACCCGGTCCACGTACAAATCCAACTATTACTACGAACCAGAAAATTTTGATGTCTATTAATTTAACCACTTAAAATAAATTTTCGTAATTTTAAGAAATTTAGATAAGAAGTAGAAAAAATTCTAAGTCCTAAAAACTAGAATGGCGAGAAATAAGAAAGAAAAAGAGTTCGTCGAAAAAGGTCGAAAAAAAAAAAAAAAATGGTTGAAAAATAAAAGGTGACGGAAAAATAAAAGAAACTTATAAAAACTTAAAAATACTTAACTAATTTAACCTTATTACTACAACTAACTTAAAATTATAATCGCAAATTGAAATTACTAATTGGAATGATAATTGATACATAGTAAAAGGTGTCTAAAAATATTAAAGCTTACAAGGAAAAACTAAATTCCAAATGGAAATAACTTAAAAAGAAACTAAAACTTAAAAAGGCGTCGCAAAATTCTAAAGCACCTAAATCTTAGTCTAAAGAAAAAGCACTTAAGGAATTCTACGGCAAAGCCTAAAAATATAGGAGTAAAAATAACTATAGCAAAAACTAAGTTTAAAATTAAATATGAGCTAAAAAATACAAATATTACGCTACAACGATTAAAAAGGTACAAAATATAAAAATATACAAAAAAAATTGTAAAAAGTACAATTTTTATAAAAATATTATTTTATATTATTTATTTTACTAAACTATTAATTTTACAATTTTAATAAAACTAATTTAATACTAAATACATAAATATAAAGTAAAAAGTAAAAATAAAACTAAAATTAATAATAATAATAATATTTAGGTTTTAATAATAATAATAATTAAAAATAACCCGTGATTAGGGTTTTTGTCCGTGTGTCAGAGGGTCTCCGCGAGTCGCGGCAAATAAAGAGGAAAACCCCGCGAGTCGCGGGGTTCAGGAATTCAGTTGACAGCTTTTGTTTTTACGCGTTTTTCTTTATTTTTTTTTTTCTTTTTATTTTGTTTTCTGTTTTTTTTTTTTAATAATTAAAAGATATTAAAATTAAAACTTATATTTTTATAAACTAAAATAAAAATAAAGAAACTTATAAAACTTAAATATTTAACAAAATCCTAAAAATACTAATATTTTTGTTTTTCTTTTTATATTTTTGAATATTTAAAACGTATTTTTACAAAAATGACTTTTAATAAAAGTAGATAAAAAATCTCTTTTTTTTTTTTTTTTATATTAGCGTTGCGCTTCCGGCTTTTAAGATATTCCCCGGCAGCGGCGCCAAAAATACTTGATGTCAAAGCAGAGGGGTATAAAATACTATTAAATTTTAGCAGGAAAATACTATTAAATACGATACAATTTTACACAAGATATTTATTTATTTATAGAATGGATATACTTAAACCTTGCTACAACACTTATAGGCAGTGTACCTAATCGTACAGTAGTGTAGTTTTTAGTAAGTCCGGTTCGTTCCACAGGGAAATCTTTAAACAAAGCTCAACGCTATATTAGTTTACTTTTATAAAAATACAAATATATATATAAGTAATATTATTATTATAAAGGGGGGTTTTTACCGTTTAATGACCGGTTTGTCGATTTTAAAACTTTAGTCGCAGTTAAAACCTAATGTAAAATATTAAATAAATACAGGACTTTAAATTAAAGCGTAAAGTAAATAACGATAATGAAATTGCGAATAATAAAAATGCGATAAAATTAAATTGCGATAATTAAAAGTACGATAATTAAAAGTGCGATTAAATAAAATAACAATAAATAAAAGTGCGATAATTAGAAGTGCAATTAAATATAAAATAAAGGAAATTAAATATGATATAAAAGAATTATGCTTATTTAAACTTCCGTAATCATGATGTTTGACGTGTTGATTTTAGTTTTATGCCCTTGGGTTAATTGTCCTTTGTCCTGGATTATTCAATATGTCCGTCTGGTTTTTGTCCATAACAGTCCATCAGTCATAAATATAAATTGCAAGTGTCCTTGTCAAATTATTATTATACCCGAAGATAAATATTCCAACTAATTGGGGATTCGAATTGTAACAAGGTTTTAATACTTTGTTTAATGAATACACCAGGTTATCGACTGCGTGTAAATCAAGGTTTTACTACTTTGTTAACAATTACACCAATTACCCTTGAATGTAATTTCACCCCTGTTTTAATTATTCTAGTGGCTATTAATCCATTCCCGTGTCCGGTTAAATGAACGATTATTCGTACATATAAATACCCCGCCCATCGTGTCCGATCGAGTGTATATGGTAATTTATAGGGACGCCCAATTGTAAATCTTTATATTAACATTAACAAACTTTCATTTAGTTAAACAAATATAAAGCCCATTAATAGCCCATAGTCTAGTTTCCACAAGTGTCGTTCTTTTGTCCAAACCCCAATTATGGTACAAAGCCCAATTACCCAATTTTAGTAATTAGCCCAACATCATGATTACTTCGTTTTAAATAAGCATAATAATAACTTAGCTACGAGACATTAATATAAAAAGGTTGAACATAACTTACAATGATTAAAAATAGCGTAGCGTTACACGGACAGAATTTTGACTTACACCCTTACAACATTTGCTAACATACCCTTATTATTAGAATTATAATTAAAATTAAAATATAAATTATAAATATAAATATATATTACTTCGTATGAATGAGAAGAAAAAATTGTGTTATTTTGATCAGAATTCGGGTTGATTTATAGCCAGACTTGAAATTTGGGGCTCCGCGACTCGCGGCCAAATACCCTTAAAACTCCGCGAGTCGCGGAGAGGTATTTACAGTTTACACCCTTGGAGTTTCCTGCTGCCGACGGTTTTAAATATATATATATAATATATATATAATTAATATAATTAATTATATATTATATTATATTTATATATATAGTTAACTTGTAATTTTTAGTCCGTTGCGTCGAGCGTTAAGAATTGACTCTGGTCCCGGTTCCGGATTTTCGAACGTCCTTGCGTACAATTTAATATCTTGTACTTTGCGTTTTGAATCTTGTACTCTTGTGATTTTGAGACGTTTCTTATCAATAATTGGAACCTTTTTGATTGTCTTTTGTTCTTTTGAGCTTTTTGGTCGTTTGCGTCTTCAAATCGTCGAATCTGTCTTTTGTCTTCACCTTTTATTATTTAAACGAATATCACTTGTAAATAGAACAATTGCAACTAAAAGCTTGTCTTTCTTGAGGAATAATGCTATGAAATATATGTTCGTTTTTAGCATTATCAGTAGCACCCTGGAGTTGGTCAAACAAATCGTCAATCCGAGGCAATGGATAACGATTCTCGATCGTCACTTTATTCAACTCCCGGTAATCAATGCACATCCGCATACTACCATCCTTCTTCTTCACAAACAAAACCGGAGCGCCCCAAGGCGAAGTACTCGGTCAGATAAAACCCTTTTCAAGTAGCTCTTGGGTTTGATTTAACAACTCTTGCATTTCCGTCGGCACTAAACGATAAGGAGTTTTAGCAATGGGAGTAGCTCCCGGAACCAACTCAATGCGAAATTCAACTTATCTTTCCGCCGGAACACCCGGTAACTCATCCGAAAAAACGTCTTCAAACTCATTTACCACCGAAATTTCACGAATGGAGGGTGGCTCATCTCGAGTATCAACAACATGGGCAAGAAAATCCATGCCACCACTAACAAGGAAACGATGTGCCCGTGCAAAAGTGCATATCGGCACAAGTCTTCTACGCTTATCACCGTGAATAATTAACTCTCCCCCACTTGGGGTCTTCACACGAGTAAATTTTTCATGGCATGCAATATCGGCTCTATTATGATCTAGCCAATCCATACCAACAACGATATCAAATCGCCCAAAGTCATCGGGATGAGATCGATTTTAAAGTTTTCGGCACCAAACACAACATCACAATTCTTACACACATCAACCACTAGCACCGTCTTGCCGTCCGCTATTTTGACTTCTACCAGACGACTTAACTTAGCTAACGGTCTATTAAGTTTAGGCACGAATTTTGGAGACACAAACGATAAATTGCACCACTATCAAAAAGTATCCGTGCCAGATTAGAGTTAACCATAAAAGTACCTGAGACAACTTCGTTGGATTGCTTGGCTTCATCATTCGTCATCAAATAGTTGCGACCCCTAGCTGTACCCGCCACCTTCTCTAGACGCTTAACGTTATCGTTTCGCAAATCGGGACACTCCGGCCTCTTATGCCCTTCTTTACCGCAATTAAAACAAGTGAGCTTGTTTCCGGAAAATGGTTTCGGACAATCACGAGCCATATGACCCGCTTGCCCATAATTGTAGCACGAAAAAGAAAAACCACCGGAAGCGCCCTTCTTCACGCTATTGACACTTTCAGAACCCTTCTTGTTCTTGTTCTTCTTGTTTGAAAAGTTAGAATGACTAGAACCTTCAAACTTTCTTTTAGAAAAAGGGAAATCACTTCTCCTTGGAACCTCCGGCTCAAAACCCCGAGCCAATTCAAATAACTCTTCAAAAGACTTAGCCGCTCCTAGACTAATCTTACCCTTATACTCATCATTCATGGTAAGGTAGAAATCTTTCATTAGCTTGTGATCGTCACCAACATATTCCGGACAAAAACGAGTCTTTGCCAATAAGGTAGACTTGAGAGTAACCAAGTCCATTGAACCTTGTTGCAAATTGTGCAACTAGTCCCGGATTTTATCAAGATCGGAAGAAGTTCGGTATTCTTTGAAAAATTCCTTCTTGAACTCTTCCCATGTCAAACTCATACATTGCTCCTCACCATATAAGTTGATTTTATCATCCTACCACAACTTAGCTTCTTCCTGCAACATACTAGAACCATATCTTGCCTTCTTCTCGGGAGGAGATTCCGCGGTACGGAAAGTTCCCTCGATATCGGAGATCCAACATGTACTTTTTAATGGATCTCGCACCCCATTAAATATCAGGGGTTGAGCATCCTTAAAATTTTTGAAATGGAAGTCCCGTCTTCCATTCCCACCGTTACCATCACCCCCTTCACCACGAGGACGAATGTTTCTAGCTTCTAATGCCTCTTCGATCGCGGCATTCATTCGCTCATTTATCATTTCGGTTACTTGCCCATCAACCGACTCTTGGAAAACCTTACATCGTCGAGAAAATCCTTTTTTAGCCTTTTAAAGATGACCTCAACCATGGCCGTGAGTTCAACGTCCTCACTCATACTTCCGTCATTGGTGTCGTGTCCATTTCTCATCTTCATTCTATAAAACGAAGTAAATTAAACAACAAAACGAAAGGACTTAACACATATGTATATACATATACACCACACTACCCCATCTTGCTCAACAATTGTCGTACATCGCTTGTTTGACACGATATGAACCCGTAACAACGGTAGCTAATCATTGTTACGCGATCACGTCACATTAACTTGCTAGTACAACATCTATCTCGCTTGATGATTGCTAACACAACACAAAACAACTAGCGCAAGGTTAGTTCACATAAACACTAGCACTAGCAATTCCCGTTCCGACCCAAAGTCCTACAAGTCCCGTATAAAGCGCACACACATTAAAGTCTAAGTCTAGGCACATATCTCAAGTCGCCTAAATCCCTTAGACCATGCTCTGATATCACTTGTAACAACCCAACTTCGATTTACCAAAAACACGCTAAAAAAAAAAAATTTCTGCTGTAGCACAACTGGACGGCGTCCAGATTTCTGGACGAAGTCCAGCACTTAAGACCGGGACGGCGTCCAACATATTTGGACGACATCCAGATTGCCTGGAAGCTGCTGTCCCCCGGGTCCAACTCACGTGAGCGGAAATCCCGCTTCCCGACACTTTTAAACGAAAACCTTTTTACAACGTATCACAATATAATAAAATAAGAGGTTTCCATCATCAAAACAATTTTTACAACATCGGGCCCCATCGACCCGTCTTACGAGTTTCGATCAAAAATATAAGTTTCAACCAATACAAGTTTAATTTCCAAACGACACTAGAGCATGGTGTTTGGGGTTAAACTACCCAAATCTTGGCCGAACTTCCAAAAGCTAACCCAAAAGCGTCCCCTATCAAAATAAGCGGAAGACCACTAATCCAACTGAATACCTTTGCCTTTGTCCGCGCCGGAGCCTAAAAAGGTAAACAACGAGATGGTAAGCTAACGCTTAGTGAATGCAAAAGTTATACACGTACATATATAAAATACCTACTTGCACACTTACACAATACCGCATACATGCTAGCAACACAAAAGGGCTTAACATCTCAAGTACAAGGCTATCAACCTCCTATATCACAAGCTAGCATAACAAGACATATATATATGTATATAACTCGAACCATATAATATGCTTACAACTCAACACAATAACCATGGTTAACCAATCGTACAAGGGAATGGCGCCCGCGAAAGGCCATCGGAGTTCACAACATCCATTAGTGTACTTAGCACCTCGTATCACTAACCCCCGGGTGGCATCTTAACACCTCGATACTTCACCCTCGGGTGGCTTCTTAACACCTCGACACTTCACCCTTTATTATGGAGTGACGTCTTAACACCTCGACACATCACCCCTAGGTGGCATCTTAACACCTCGATGCTTCACCTCGAGTGGCATCTTAACACCTCGATGCTTCACTCGTCACGTGAAACGTGGTGTCTTAACACCTCGACACTTCACATCTCACGCTACAACAAATAAATACATTATATACCTACGCATATAATTATTCCACTCACCTTAGAGTCTTTTGCGAAAGATAACCGAGCTTGCAACTTCAATGTAACGTATCTATCACATTTAGCACATAATCAATCACAACACAAGTTGGTCAACCAACTTACTCCCCATTCTAGAGCCATTTTGACCCAAGATGCAATTCCGACCCATTTGCACCCCTAACCCTAATGTTTAGGTCAACACCAACAAAACCCTAACACTAGTCAAATATGGTCTTAAACACTTTATAATCACAAGTTTAGTGTGTTCTCATACACATTTAACAACCTAGGTCGCCCAAGACCCATTTGACCCATTTCGAGGTCAACACGCCCATTTGGGTCACCCACAACCCAAATGACACCCACTAATATTAACTACAAATGTGCTAGTGATTTACTAAGCCTTTAAGACTCATTTACACACTTTAACTTTTCAAAACCCTAGGTTAGTCATCTTTTGGGTCTTCATGACCCAAACTTACCCAAAACCCTCAAATCACTAACAAATGGGTTTTAAGTGCAACACTAACCCAAACCCTAACCCTTAACACAATTTAAGTAAAGAAATTAGGTTTTATAACTTACCAATACAATCACCACGTAGCTAGCGACTAGATGAACAACTTTAGAACTCGCACTAAGACCCGATTCAACCTCTTTCTTCCTTTAATGGAGCTCTCTCACTCTAGAACCTCCTCTCTCTCTAGGATTTAATGGAAGATGATAAGGTAGATGGAAAAAGAGTAATGAGGCTCACCAAAACTGATCTAGGGTCTTAAAGTCGTCCACAAAGTGAAATTACTAAACTACCCCTTTTTAAATAACAAAAATACCAAAGCTGGCTCGTCAGGCCATCTGGACGGCGTCCAGCCCTTCAAAACTGGACGGCGTCCCACCATGTTGGACGGCGTCCGACTCAACTGACAAAAACTGGATCTTACACTACAGGCTACAGCTATTACGTTAGTCAACAAAAGATCAATTAATAAATAAATTGATTTGTATTTGAGGCTATTATTAGTCGTGATTTTTTTTATTGACCGTGACTTTTTTGTTTTGCATTGGTTCTACTCCAACATCTTTTTTTACGCATTATTTTAATTTTATGCAACTTTGGATATTGAGCTAGCAATGTCATTGAATACACCGGACGACAATCAGTATATGGATACGGGCGCAACTTCTCATATGGCCTCATCTTCAGATAAACTTATGTCTTTTTATCCGTTAAGCATTTCTAAACATATTGTTGTTGGTAATGGTATTATATTCCAATAAAAGGCTATGGTAACACATCCTCTCCTACCTCAACCCGACCACTTATTCTACGTGATATCCTATACTCTCCTCAGTTAATAAAGAATCGAATCTTATTTCCGTTCGTCGATTATCAAACGATAACCATATTTCTCTTGAGTTTGATCCTTTTGATTTTACTGTAAAGGACTTTTCGAAGGGCACACCAATCATGAGATGCAATAGTATGAAAACTATTGCATCCGGCCTCCTCCCGCTGCGACTGCGGGGGTGTATTAGCGTAGATATAGTTTTCCTTATGTAATTGGAATTGTATCTAGTCTCCAATTAGGATGTCGATATTTATGGTATACTTGGTGCCCAAGATATGTAGCTTGTATATATATATGGTTGTTTGGAATGAGTATACAACACATAATTCTAAACACTTTCAGTGATTGGTGTGTCCACTTTTTCGATGATTTGGCGTCTTCGTAATAGTGAGGTGTTTGATTCTCATATAGTGAGAAAATGTGTTTTATTTGAATGTCTATACAATTTTTATGTCTTCGTTATAGAAGTTGCAATTTGTCTTAAAATAATTGGCTTTTGATATTGTTGTAGGGTGATGATATCTACACAACCAATTTTTACAAATACACAATCAAACATGCTTTACAGTGTTGTACAGTACAACACTGTAAAACATGTTTGGTTGTGTATTTGTAAAAATTGGTTGTGTAGATATCACTACCCATTGTTGTAAGCTCTTGTTAGTTCCTTGCTAGAGGGTTGTCTTTTGATTTTAGTGAATTCGTTGCTCAATAAAAAAACAGATAAATATTATTTTTTTGGTAGATATATTTATTATTTATATTTAATAACTTTTTTGATATATATATATATATATATATATATATATATATATATATATATAGTTAAACTAATACATTCATAGTTAGAAAGAGCATCTATCTCGATAGTAATAAGACAATAACTTTTTGATTAATATTTTTTTGTTAATAACTAGAGATGTATCGGGCCGTGCGTTGCAGCGGCCAAAATCTGTTTGTCTTTGGTTATGGTTCTAATGAAGGGACGTTGTATAAACTGTATATAACATGCAAAAAGTTCACTAGGTGCGAGTTCCGGCACTCATCGCTTTAGCAATGATTACGCGAAAAATTTACAAAACTATTTTCTAGTCATTTTAGCAAGATAAGAGTATTCCCGGGGTGATCATGTACATTTAATATTATGATAATTATATTCATATGTTAAAAATAATGTAGAGATCGACCTAAATTGTAAATTTAAATCACTTTCATGTTTATTGCTAAAAAACAAAGGTCCGTTGGTATTGCTTGAAAGCTCCGTTTTGAATATTATTCGTCGCGTTCATTTCAAATAATTATTTCGAGTTTAATGGTGATGACGGTGAAACTTAACTCATGACAAATAAAAAGATAAATCCTGTCATAAATTTTTGGTGGCTTTTATTTAATAGTAATTTTTGTACCGAATATAAACTTTATATTTTATATTTTATACTTTATACCTTGAAGTTACCTTTTATATATTAGAAAGTTACCTTTTCTATACTTAAAGTTTAACTTTTATACATGATGGGACTGACGGGGTAAACTGAGGCTCGGTTGGAGTGTGGTCTAAGGTAAATTGACTCATATCAAATTTTTATTTCTATAATACATTAAAAACATATTTTTAGTAGAGATATATTTCGTACACCACCAAAGTTATTCTTATACACCACTAAACAATAAGCATAGAATATAATGTTGTATTGTACAACCATTTAATCCAGTTTTTTTGTTGTATTTATAAATTTTAGTAGTACACTTATAACTCCCCATTTAGTACAGTTATCTCAACACACTTGTAACCATACTTGATATAATAACAAGTAAGACCCCCGCTTCGCCGAGAAAAAAATATGAGCGTGAAAGTAAACAAAATAATCGAAAAGCAAGAGTCGCTGCCGTATAAAGACAAACTAAAAGAAAAAAAACTTAAATTATAAATAAGGTACCGGTGAATAGTAATTTCAAGCCTTTCATTTGGTGGACCAACTCTCAAAATGATAATCGACCCACCTACTATTACTATTAGACTTTTCATAACGCAACGTCAAAGTCATGCGCCAGATGAGGTGAACCATAGGTGACAGAAGGTAAGCGTGAGAGGTTGTCAAACAAATGCATGAGTCACTCTATTGACGGAAAGTGAAAGAAGTGTTAATTTTAAAGCAAACAATCATATATATTTTGTTGCTTTAAATGGATATATATTTTTATATTAATTTATTTTTTTTCCTTTCATTTTCCAATCAAATTTATCACATCACTATATAAATATTTGACACAAAAATTTGACATTTTGAGTCAATGAATGTCAAATACATTCACAATAAAAAATTCACCTTTTTTCATTTATCAAAAAGTATATAATTTACATAATTTGTCTCTGACATCACAATCACGATCAATAATAGTTTTATGCACGATAAAAATATAAGAGAAAACTTTATATATTAGATGAAAATAAATACAAATTTTACTCGTGATGATCTTGAATTACTTGCAAAGCGAGTAGTCGTCATGAAATTACTTGGCTCGCTAAACGAGATGTAAATCCAAAAAAAGTATTAATGTTTATCAGTTTTATTAAAACTAAATGAATTAATCATTTAAGTCAAATTAAATTATTAAATTATTAAGATTAGAATTTTAAACCATTTAAATATAAATAAATATATATTATATCTATCTATCTATATCTATATATCTATATATAACTATAAATCTTACATCTTACAATTACATTTACATTACAATTAATTGAAAAAACTATTGTCATAAATAAATATTAACATCTTCTTACAAAAACATCCAAAAATTTATGATCTGAATCACACAAAACACCAGTCCTCCTTCACTCCACCCTCAATTTTGACTCCCAATTTTACTCCCCTATCAAATCAAATTCCCCCAAAATCACAACCTAAACCCTAAATCAAACAAATCTCCAAACTCACTCTTCCAATCATGTCAACTGAGATGGCTACCACCGATCCTGAAGGAATCGACGGAATTCGCATGACTTGGAACACGTGGCCTCGATCAAAAGTTGAATCAAGCAAATGCGTTATCCCAATCGCCGCATCAATTTCTCCGATCCGTCATCATCCTCATATTCCGACCAATCCCTACATTCCTTTAAGATGTAAAACGTGTTCCGCCGTACTTAATCCGTTTTCTCGTGTTGATTTTCAAGCCCTAATTTGGATCTGTCCGTTTTGCTTTCAACGAAATCATTTTCCTCATCATTTTTCAGGTATTATTTTTAATTGTATCTTACAAATCGAACTCACATTAGTCGCATCATGATATAAAGTTCGTAGTATAGCTGTAAAGAAACTAATTTCGTAGGTATTTATCTAAAATATTGATTTTGTTGAACTTTATGTACACTATATTACGGTCGAATACGCGTTGCTTAGATCATGATTTCATTCATAATATTTATGATGAAGTTCGTAAAGCTGGGGTGATGAATCTTATGTTCCTACTGAATTATTTCTACAATGCAGTAAGCTCGTGTGTGTTTTACTTAGATCATGATTCTGATCACAACAATGACATTTTTTATTAATGATGCTGTTACAAATTAATGTTCTTGCTGATTATTTCTGCAGTACAATCGATCATGAGTTTGTTTATGATAAAGAGAATGTTGTAATAGTGTTGTTATGAAACTAATCTTTCTGAGCTATCCTGATAAATTGCGACTGAATATAAATTACCCAGATCATGATTTTGTATATCAAATTGATAATGATGTAATAATGCTGTTGTGAAACTAATATTTCTGCTGAGTTATATTGATAAGCTGCATTTTACTATGAATTAGTCATAGTCATATTATGGTTTTGTTTGTTATAATGAAAATGTGGTAATAATGCTTCTACGAAGCTTGTGTTTCTTTGATCATGGTAATGTGAATGATCGTATTGGTTATATTCCAGGTATCTCTGAAACTAATGTTCCTGCTGAACTATATCCACAATACACTACTATCGAGTATGAATTACCAAATCAGGATATGATGCATAATAATGTGTCTGTTACGGCTTCAGCGTATGTCTTTGTAATTGATACATGTATGATTGAGGAGGAACTAGCGTATGTTAAGTCGGCGGTACAACAAGCACTTGAATTTTTACCAGAGAATGCTTTGGTAGGGTTTGTATCATTTGGGACACAAGTTCAGGTTCATGAGCTAGGATATGGTGATATGAGTAAGGTTTATGTGTTTCGTGGATCGAAAGATTTGAGTAAAGATCAGGTTTTGGAGCAGTTAGGGTTAGGTGGTAGTGGTGCTAGGAGAGTTGGTGGTCAAGGGTTTCAAAATGGAGGAGGGTTTATGAATTCTGGTGTTACTAGGTTCTTGTTGCCTGCTTCTGAGGGTGCTTATGTTATTCATTCGGTGCGTTTTTTATTTAAATTGAATAAATTTGAACTTTTTGATGTGTTTGGATGCTCATTGAAGTGATTAATGATTCAGCTTTTGGAGGAGTTAGGGACTGATCAATGGCCGGTTGCACCTGGGAATCGATCATTAAGGTGTACTGGAGTGGCATTGAGTGTTGCTGCTGGTTTGGTTGGGGCTTGCTTGCCTGGTACCGGTGCTCGTATAGTCGCATTGGTCGGTGGTCCGTGCACAGAAGGCCCTGGTTCTGTAAGCTGTTTTTAAACTTTTCGCTTGATTGTGTAACTTAACTCAAATTTATTACTTGATGATGCTGTTTACAAATGCTGTTGTTCTAGTTAGCATACTTTACAGCAGATCTAGCTAATATAACCCCAAAGTACTGCTTTTTATTGACATCGTTTCGTTATCCAGTAATCATATCTGATAAACTAAATGATCATAGTAACGATAAAAATATGTTATGTGTTTACTTTTGGTGTTCTGTAGTTGTGAAGCTCAAATCATATTATTATCTTTTGTTTTGGTAGATTGTATCCAAAGATCTTTCTGATCCGGTTCGTTCACACAAAGATCTGGACAAGGATGCAGCACCGTTTTTTAGGAAAGCAGTTCAGTATTACGAGGAACTTGCAAAGCAGATGGTTAGCCAGGGTCATGTCTTGGATCTTTTTGCTTCTGCCCTTGATCAGGTAGAAGACTATATATATCCTGATCCTGCTAATTGTTTGGCACTTTGGATTTTTTATCTGTTTATAATTTTTAATATATAATGATGATTATCTCTTCTGTGTGAATATTGTGACATTAATTCTGAAATTTGTTTATATTTATATTAGCTCGATAGTTTTTTATTTATTTATTTATTTATTTATTATTATTATTTTTTACTTCTATCAATAATCGTTCATACTACGGAGTGTCTGGATATGTGCTTTATATTAAATAGTCATAATCAGATAAAGATTGACAGTAAATGGTTGTGTGGGTTTGATTTTAACTTTTGAAGCTTTAATAATCACATAATTAGTTATTTGAGTTTGTTACAAATCATGGTTGTAAAAATTGAGATTTATCCCCAATTGATTGGTGTTAGAAGCAGGCAGTCCCGACTTGCAAAAATCAGTCATCTGTGGTCAATGGGTTAAAGTCGGTGAATAGTCGGTAAGTCGGTCAACATTGCTCAAATTCAAAGTTGGTCAACTTTCTAATATGAATTAAAATTAGGATTTTGGAGTATTTGAACAACTGAACGATTATGTTTATGTTTCTAGACAATTATGTTAAAGTTCATGTTTGTTTATGTTATGAATTCTTGTATATCTACACATTAAATTTAAAAGTTATTATTTAAATGGATAAAAAATTTAATATGATTAAACAATGATTTGACTGATTATTCAACTACAAGGTCCCAGCCGATTAATTCCCAACTTTTAATACGGGTAATGATTATGCTTTATTGTGTTGTACTTTACGATAATGCAATGCATAATTGGTGGTATATGGATGATTTTGGGTATGTAGAAATCACCTCCTATTATTACCTTGTTACCAATTCTGTTCGTGAATTGAGTTAAAGCCTAACATGGTAAAAATATACAATCTTGCAAAAGAAAGCATATAAACTATTTGTCAGATAGAAGTGAAAATCTCTGCAAGCTTGGTTGAAAGAATGGGTGAATATGTAACAAATGAAAACCTTTCAATAACCTGTTTTGTTGCAACTTTTACAATTATTATTATTATTATTATTCAAACGAGATTATATGACTACTCAAATAATATAAATAACTTATGGAGATTGTATCTACTTAGGTTGGGGTTGCAGAGATGAAGGTCATTATTGAAAGAACTGGCGGCCTTGTTGTTCTTGCTGAAAGTTTTGGTCATTCAGTCTTTAAAGATTCGTTCAAGCGCGTTTTTGAAAAGGGGGAAGAGTCTCTTGGCCTTGCTCACAAGTGAGTGTCATCATGCTTGATAACTGACGCTCTTATCATTTTTCAATTATAATATCATGGCTTTTGTATCCTTCTAAAATTCATCACTAACATATTATTATAATTATTTTCAGTGGCACACTTGAAATTAACTGTTCGAAGGATATTAGAATTCAGGGGATTATTGGACCTTGCACATCCTTGGACAAGGTCTGTTACTAAAATTTATCTGGTTATTATCAAAAATCAATAATAAAGTTCTCCTTGGTTATTATTATTATCTATGAAAACCTATTACCGACTTTTTTTTTTTTTTTTTTTTTTTTTTTTGCAGAAAGGACCTGCTGTTGCAAGCACGGTGATCGGACAGGGGAATACCACAGCTTGGAAGTTGTGTGGATTGGACAAAGACACATGTTTGACTGTTTTCTTTGATATATCTTCAGGCGACAAAGATCCTTCTGGCAATGTTAATCCACAATTCTATATACAGACAATTACAAGGTAAATAATATGTTTTTTTTGTAAACTTCTTGAGAAGTTGATATGAAGTTCACATTAATTGATTAGAATTATAAAGAAAAGAAGGGTGTGTTTGTATTTGCATTAGAACTGATTACATGACTACTGATACTTAAAGTTGTTAGAACCATCTTCAAATGGTCAGATTAATAAGTCTTGTTTCTGTTTATCTGGTTATTTTGTGGTCAAATAATCAGCAATGCATAATTAATCTATTACCAATAGCAATAATTACGGGTAAAATATGATTTTCCTAACCAAATTAAAGAGATTCACACTCCCAGTGAGCAAAAGTCTTGTTTTTCTCGTTCTCAAAAGTGCTCTTTGTTGGCCACTATTGCTCCCTTACTTCCATTGATTATTAGATTTGCCACACTTTTAACTTTTAAACATTAAGTTATCTGAATATTACAGTCATTCACAGCCGAAGCACGTCCAAATACCGTCTTCCGCGGCTTATTTTATTTGATTCTGATTGATAAAAAAAAAAGTGAAAGATAAATGTCTTAAAAGAAAGTAAATAACGTTATTTGCTTTATAAAATATTTTATTTTGTCTGATCTTGTTCAGTTATCCGAATATGATCAAGCTTCTTTGCATAATATATATTTATGAATTGTGAATTTTGGTGCAGCTATCAGACTGCTGATGGGCAAACTAAATTGCGAGTTACTACCGTCACAAGAAGATGGGTTGAGAGTGCTGCTAACTCTGAGGTATAACATTTAACTTTCAATGATTAACCATTTGTTGCTCATATTAGAGTAAAATATGCATAGATATCAAACATTAAAATTTTCTTCAATATATAGTATATTAGTAAGTATATGTATCAAATAATGTAATCAGTTCTGTTAGACATTATATGAGCTAAAGTTGTGTAAAATATATCAATCTTGCTTAGCAAGACATTGTTTTTAGCATTAATGCATTTTTATCTTACCAGCTGAAACGATAAAAGAACTTTTTTTTTTTTACAGGAATTGATGCAGGGGTTTGATCAAGAAACTGCCGCTGTAGTAATGGCTAGATTAGCTTCTTATAAGATGGAGTCCGAGGTAGGAATTGTGCAATGTTTTTCTTTTACTTAATTTATGACGTCTCTATCGACCATTGACGGTTTTATAACAATATCAGGAATCATTTGATGCGACAAGATGGATCGATAGAAACCTAATTCGTCTTTGTTCTAAATTTGGCGACTACAGAAAGGACGATCCATCGTCATTTTCTTTAAACCCTAGTTTCTCTTTGTTCCCCCAATTTATGTTCAATCTTCGAAGATCACAATTCGTGCAGGTAAAGCTTGTCAATAGTCTCTAATCCTAATGATGTAAAGTTCACCCGTTTTATGTATGTATGCCTTTTTGTGACAGGTGTTTAATAACAGTCCAGATGAAACTGCTTATTTCCGCATGATGCTAAACCGAGAGAGTATTACAAATGCTACGGTTATGATTCAACCATCGTTAATATCATATTCATTTAACTCACTTCCTTCACCAGCATTGCTTGATGTGGCGTCCATTTCTGCTGATCGAATTCTTTTACTGGATTCATACTTTAGTGTTGTTATTTTCCATGGTACAACAATAGCTCAATGGAGGAACATGGGTTACCAGAATCAGCCTGAACATCAAGTACGTCTTTCATTAATTTTGCTCTTCTTTTCTGAAAGATCTTGATTGATTAATTTGAATGAAGTTAAGGAGGTGTTTTGATGTGCATGTAAAGTGACATGACAGTAATCAGTTTTGAGTATACATGTAAATGTGATTGCAGTTTTCTACTAGTTTTCAGGGTCAATTTAGTTGAATTTTGCAAAACAGGTAAAAAGTTGCAGTATGTACTAATAATTGCAGAAAGGGGGTAACCATTTTTCTCAAATTTTTAGTATTTTGTGTTTTTTTATGTCTTAATCTTAACAAGAACTCTTTAAAGTTTCTAACATATCTAAGCTACACAATATTATATGTCCAATAGAGATATGAGGTAATTTTGATCATTAAATTCTATTATCGCAATAATCACTTTCGAAACACATTACAACACACTAAAATAAATATTTTATTAGGCATGAGATGTATATGCTTATTTACTGTTCTATATAAGTACTCTTCATTGTATCAAATAGCTCATGTGTATACTATTTTGTTATATATGAGTGTGTAAATATAAATGTATGTGTATCACATCATGATGACGTTCTACTTTTTCATAGGCATTTGCTCAGTTATTGCAAGCTCCACATGATGATGCTGAATTGATAATATGTGAACGATTTCCTGTACCAAGATTAGTGGTCTGCGATCAACATGGTTCTCAGGTCATCGTTCAATCTTAACCTTATCTGTAAACAATTTCATAATGTGCTCTGTTTGATGTTTACATACATAACTCGTGACGTATAATATAGCATCACAACAAAGTGTCTGTGGGTCGAATTTCAATCCAACCCACTTTGATATGCACCAAAAAAGATATTCCTATTCAATGCTAACCTGTTACCGAAAATATTCTTATTATTGGTATATTGTTTGACTGGTGCATTGTTTTTTGTGAAACAGGCTAGATTTTTATTAGCCAAGTTAAACCCATCAGCAACATACAATAACGACGTGGGTGCTGGAATGGATGTTATATTCACTGATGACGTGAACCTTCAAGTGTTCTTCGAGCATCTACAGAAGCTAGCAGTCGTATCTTCTTGACCTGACCTGACCCCACATCAAAATCAAGCTCTTCATAGAGTTATGTGATCAATTTGTGTGCAGCACAGACCACCTCTTTTATCAAGGGTTTCACAACATGAATGGTGTTGTGAGTGTTGAGAGAATGGTTGTTTGAGGCTGCAAGTTAGCAAGGGAGAGTAACTGATCACTTTTACATTTTCTTTTTGACGGTTTTGTAAGTTAATAGTATGTATTGAACTTTAAGGTTATATATAGGAGTGGATTCTGCTCCATTGAGCCCAAAGAGCAAAAAAAAACTTTGGCTTCGGCTTCTGGTTTTTTGTGTTTGATTTGATGCATGGACTGTACTGTCTTAAATTCTAGTTTTGTAATGTTGGATATTCATGGTTTGAAGTTTAATTATTTGTGAAGAAGTAACCTTAATTTCATCTAGTTGACGATTTCATATATTTTTAATATTTGTCTTTTATACACAGATGTCAGTACCTCGGTACCTCAATTACTAGACTATGATGGTTTAATGTTTCATACATAGATGTGAATATTTGATGATCCAAACCAATTGCTACTAGCTTTGGTATGTTAACCTTCTTCGAATCGTACCTTCATTAACATCCAGTAAAAAAGTGTTGTTAAAATTTCGAACATGCGTTTCATCGTTGTATATTTGCTTCATCGTCTCATCAGATTCTATTTATTCTCTTTTTATAAAACTCACATATTTGCTCCAATAATTTCATTTCATTACTTATATAGGAGTATCAGATATTGTGTATTTAACAAGATGATATTTTCACCATTGAATTGTATAAAAACACTTCTGATTTCCACATATATCATCCAACTTGGTAACATATAGTGTAGTAGATATATTTTAAATTACATTTCACAAATGAACAGCAGCACTCGCTTAATAAATTGAATCATTGTAATATCAAGTGAAGTGGTTGAACTCCATGATATAGTTTAAGAGGTTAGAAGGTCGTTCATAAAGGGAGGTGGTAAATTGGTGATATAAAAAGAAACTGCTAGATATTTCACTATACCCACACACTTATAACTTGTGTATTAAGAACCTGAAAATGCGATAGGCAACATACTCAATTACACTATATACATTATCATTTTATAACCTACTGACAATGACTTGGTTTATCTGAAGGCAAGAAACTACAAAAACATATATTTCTAATTTTGGCGTGAATAATATAAGAGACTGTGAACCCCTAACGTAGAATCTAACTTATACATGGAATCGAAATCCGTAGAAGATAAAAATCTTCATTTAATATTGTAATTATAAGTTTGTACATACAATTCTTACGTTTATACACTCATACAAATATAATCTAATCAAACTACCATATTTGTATGACAGCATACCTTCATCGTGTTCCATGTTGATATTGATTAACAAACTTGATTAATTGCTCGTAAGTCCAAATTTTGTTCTTTGTGTGGTCAAGTTCTTCAACAGTGTTTAAAAAATCCCCCTTTCCAAAAGCAACAAGAACCAAAGGGTCAGTTTTAAACTCCACAACATCCCGGAAATACCCCATCTTTTTCCAAGAACGTAACTCATCTATACCATCAAACCTGGACCCAAGTTCATCATACAAGATCCCACAAGTAACAATTCGGGCTTCACATTTCGAGCTGCCATTTCCAAAAGCAAAACTTTAAAGTTTTTATTATCTTTCATATTGGCATATGCAAAGAGCAATATGTTTGCAATTGTTACAGTCCACCGAACTTTCTTGTAGCCCATATCACGCACCACGGACTCCATTCCCGCACGGCTCAAAAGACATGCGGGACAAAGCATCCTTAGACACCAAACAATGTTATTGTCACCTGTTTTCGAATAAAGATTAATACCCATATCATGTAATTTAGAAAACATATAGTTCTCAATATAAACAGTAGCCACTTTTCGAATCAAATCATCATTCAAGTAAACTTTCGGCTTCAACCTCAAAACCCTTCTATAAACTTTCTCCGTCATCTCTAAATCCCCAAAATTAGCATACGCCTCAAGCATTGCAACAATGGTAGACTCTTCAAGATCCATCCGTTTCGAGATCAAAATCCGATACGTTCTGTCCATTCTTTTCAATAATCCTGCTACCGAAAACTCTTTAATCAGCAAATTATAAGTAGACTGATCAGGAAAACACCCATTTGCTTCCATTCTTTTCACACATTTTGCCATATCATCATACAGACCATTCTTCGCATAAGCTCTAATCAGCCCATTATAAGTCGTAACAAGTGGCTTTATTTCATTATCTTCCATGTCCTTAAGATGAAACGACGCATCATTATACTTCCCCTTATCAACAAAACCATTAATGATTGAATCATAAATCTGCGACGAGGCTCGTAAACCATGAACATTCTTCATCTTGTCTAAAGCCAACACTGCATCTTCAACAAGACCCTCATCAACCAACAATCTTACGATTCGCTCATAATTAACAACGCTAATCCGTGACTCGTTTTTACGAGACCATTTATCAAACACCTGGTGTGCAACAATACATAAACAAAAATTATGCAACATTTCATCAAACACCTGGTGTGCAACATTCGAAAAAAGTAAAATTTAACCTGGAGAACATGGTTGGATCTGGAGGTTTGATTGAGGAATCCAATAACTGCCCAAAATAGTTCTTTGCTCCAATCTCCACCATCTTCAAGAATTTGAACAGGGTCCGAATTTTTATTTTTTAGCTTTTCATATACAATTATTTTGAGCTTTGAATTTTGATTAATATTATCAAATTGGAGTGTAATTTCTTCGTTAGAGTTGTTTTTTGCAGTGGGGAACTGCACGGAAGAAGTTTTACAGTCCAATATGATGAAATGTGAAAATGGGGGTTTTGTAATTGTTGGGGTTTTAGAAACATGGGTTTTACGATTTACAGTGATAGGAGGAGTGAGTATCCCCGTCCTCATAGGAAATTTTGAAAACATGAACTGAGTTTTTTAATTGGATTTCATCTGTATCAGTATTACTGAACAAAGTCATAGGGAGTACGTAATTATGTAGAACGTGCAACCTTTTGGATTCGAGATGGTTTGACTCACGTCATTCAAAGCCGAAATTGAAATTGAATTTAAATACGACGTGTGTCTAGATTCAATTTCAATTTCATTCCATGAGTCAAACGGACCTGACTCTATTGCAGAGCTATTATTTTGAGAGAAATGAATTGATTTGGAAGAAAATAAAAATCACACATGCCTTCTCTAATTTTGACAGAAAAAAGGGAAAGTAATGGACGAGTATTTTACTCTTCATCTCTTCCTTCCAAATTGAAAGGATTTGAGTAATTGAGTTTTCTCCCCTTCATTTCCCTTTATGTCATTTCATTTCATTTATATAATAAAAAAACCCTACCAAGAGACTTTTTGGTATATATATAGGGGGCATGATCAATGGGGAAGTAACCAATCGGGGAGAAGCAGGGGGAAACAAATTTTTTTTTTTCTTCATTTTTTTGGATTTTTTTTTCAGGCATCAAGATCACACGAAAATATGAACATTTAGAAAAGACACTTCGTGATGAATGTTATTATTTATGCGGGAAAACGATCGACAAAAATAACATTCAAGATAATATTGATCGTGAAGAATGTTAACGTTTTTCATGTTATGTGAAGTAAAATTTAGCCCGATTTAGATTTTAGGGTTTAGGGTTTGGTGTTTTGGGTTTAGTCCCTAAACTCAAAACCCCAAACCCTAAACCCTAAACTCTAAACCGTTCGTGTAAAAAACTCAATCTAAATCCTAAATCTAAACCCCAAACCCTAAATTTCTAAACCCTAATATCTAAACCCTAATATCTAAACCTCAACATACGCTCGAAAAACACGATAATTGTTATATATTTCTTCTTCGGGCGTTTTTCTCGCCAAAATAAAAACATTTATCACAAAGTGTCTTTATTAAATGTTCATATTTTCATCCAATCTATAATGTTCGTGAACAAAGTTTTTTCAAAAAACGAAAAAAAAAAATTTCCCCCGCTTCCCCCGATTGGTTACTTCCCCCTTGATCCTACCAATATATATATATATATATATATATATATATATATATATATATATATAGTGAGGATCCAAAGAAAATCAAGAGGTAGAAGAGAACTCATAGACTAAACTAAATCTATTGTGCAGATTGAGCTCAATCTGTGAGTTCTATGGGTAAGATGACATTTTAGATTCATAAATGTATCAGACTTAAACCCGGGCTAGATATAAGATGACATTTTTACCCTTAGGGTTTTATTATGTGTAATATTGTGTTTTTAATTTACATTTATATTTAATGTTATCTGATTATTTGGTTAAGATCAGGTTGTGACAAGAGTTATAGAATAAGTTGGTTATTTAATTTGGACTCTGTTAGGGTCGCCTAACGGAGTACAAAAGATATCAAATAACTGTTAAATACCTGCGTGATGTGGGGTACAGGGTTTTAACCTATTTTGGGTGGTAAACAACTGCTTCTTTTCTCATTTCTTTCAGAAACATCCCCAAACACTCTCCCGTACCTAATATTTCATCTCTTTGAAGCCCTAATCTACAAAATCTCGTTTTTGGAGCTTGATTGTGTTAGAAATCAGTTCTATTGTTGTTTATAACTCGATTAAGGTATAAATTGTTTATTTTTTATGTTTTAAATTTGAGAATTTGATTTTGTTTTGTATGTTAGGTTTTATCAAAAAGTTATCCTGGTTTAAAAAGGTTGTAATTGTTGTCGTTTTGATGTAATACTTGTTGGTTTTTGTCCCAAAATGTTTTTTAAACAAGCTGTGTCCAGTTTTGAGTCAAATTCGAGTCCAGGATCGAGATTTGGTGGATTTGGCTCAAAACCCGTAAGTTTGCTACTATTGCAGCTGATGAACACAACGACCGAATGTCTATGACAGACAACCGACAGTGTTATTTTGGGGAAATTTATGCTAAAGTGTCAGTTTTTAGCTGTTATGCTGCCCGTGTGTCTAATTTTGATTAGAGCACTATACTAACTTGGTTTATATTGTTTTCAGACGATAAGAACAAGAAAGAAGCTCAGAAGTTGGATAAATGAAATGATGCTGGTAATCGGTGAGTGGGTCTATCTCCTAATAGAGTTTGAGTAGCAGACCCTACTACTGTGTTTACTCTATTACCACGTTTTAGTGGATTATAATTGGCATGTAGAGAAAATGTTTGCTATGCTAGTTAGATATGCATGCTTGCTGTTGATATGTGATCTTATGTGCGCACTGTGTTTGACAATAGCCGGGCTTGTGGAGGTTGAGGACTCGTAACCGGGCCTGTGGAGGTTAGAGTCTGTATGAGGTCAACCAGGCTTGTGGAGGTTGGGTCCATGTCCTGTTGTCTGTGTACTGATTCAACAGGTTGGACTATTGGTAGACACTATTGTGACGACCCGAAAATTTTCGACCAAATTTAAACTTAATCTTCATATGAATTCGACACGATAAGCAAAGTCTGTAATATTGAGTCTCAAAATTTTTGAACTATTTACATGGATTCAGTTAACCATTGACTACTCTCGACGATTCACGAACTATTGCCTGTAAGTAAATATGTATATATATATATATATATATATATATATATATATATATATATATAAATATAAATATAAGAATATATATAATATTTTGAATAAATAAGATACACTATAATTAATTAAAATTAAAAATGTAAAATAATAAACAGAATAATTAAGTACAATTAAAATGAATATATATATACAAACATATACATGATATTATTATAAATCTATATGTATATATATAATTTCAATTAATAATATATATATAATATATAAATATTCAATATCCAATAAATGTTATCATAGGATATATAATATAATTATTAAATATTACATAGCTAATAAGATATAAAAACAACATATTAAACATACTTACAAATAAAAATATAATTGCTATATTATTATTACTTTCAATATTAATAGTAATATCCGTATTAATAATATTATCATATATAGCATATAGATATGAAATTTGATATGTAAAAATTGTTGTATCATTATTAATATTATTATTATCATTAGTAATATTAATATTATTATAATTAGTATTATTATTAATAAAATTATTATTATTATTATTATTATTATCATTATTATTGATTATTATTAAATTCATTGAAATTATCATTATTATATCATCATATTATTATTATATGTATTATTATTATTATTAGAATTTATATCACTATAAATCAGTATTATTAATATAATTATTATTACTTAGAATTATTATTAAAATTAATAGAATTATTATTATTAATATATTTATATTTAATTATTATTAAAAATATTATAACAAACAAAATTTTATAATTAAATCAGTTCCCATCACTATCTGACTTTAACTAAATGTGTTTCTTATCTCTAATCTTTTTTTTGGCGAAATCAGATATTCAATATAAACGAAATCCGTTAACAATCGTATTCAACTTTTATTTTTTTTTATTAATTCTTTGTCTTTGTTGTCTGATTAAAGGAAGATCGACCTCAAGATTTTATTCTGTGTATTTTACTTTATCTGCCTTATTTTTTTCTTCTACAGCTAGTAAATTATCCGGTCTGTAATTTGGTTACACGTCCAAATCAATTGGTAATACAAACAAGCAAGTTTACTGCATCAATATTCGATTATCATCTATATATGTTGTTACCTTCACAATGCAATTGGATTTTAAAAACAGAAAAATCAGAAAATAAGCCAACGACCTCTGTTCTTGACCATAATCCACAAAACTTCAATTTCGTATAAATTTTAAAAATCCATTAATGCAGGTTGTTTAGAAATCTTTCATTCAATCTTTCTGCAAAATCACAACTTTCAATTCTTTCAAACGAATTTGAATTTTTGAGTCAAAGTTTGAAACAAAAAAAGTCAACGAGGTGTTCATCAAGAAATACGCGTTTCTTTTAATGTTTTACATTAAATTAATGATTCAGAAAGTTTACACTAACGATTTAGAATCTTTTTCATGTTATAAGTCTAGTCTAAAACCTTCTAAAAGTTTGATTTTGATTTTTAGTTCTAAAAAAATGTTATCGAGCTATAACAGCAGGTCTGATATTTTATTTTTTTTGTTTAATTGAAACTGTAAACATTGTGGATCGTTTTAATTTGTGAATTTTGATTACGTATTGGATTCTGGTCATCTAGCTGTGTAAGGAAAGTGTCGACTGAGTTATAGGTATAGAAGAAGAAGAAGGTTAACGAGAAGTGTTTAATAAACTGTAAAGGGGTAATAAATCAGAAAAACATAAATGGATTGGATGATTAAAGTCTTTGTGTGAGAGTGGGAGGTCTCAGGTTCGAGTCTCATATGGGACATTTCTTTTTAGAAAAACATTCTTTTGAGAGGGTATATACTTTTACTTCCATTTCCATTATTATTATTATTATTATTATTATTATTATTATTATTATTATTATTATTATTATTATTATTATTATTATTATTATTATTATTATTATTATTATTGTTATTATTATTATAATTATTATTGTTATTGTTGTTATTATTATTATTAGTATTTTTATTATTAAGTATTAGTCATCACTCATTATTAGTATTATGATTATAGTCACAATTATAAATAATATTATTATTATTATGATTACTAATTTATCATTTTAGTACTATTATTATTATTAAGATTATGATTAGGATTATTATTATTATTGTTATTATAAAAATAATACAAGTTATTATTATTTTCACTAATATTAGTATTAATATCATTTTATTTTTTTTGTAATTATTAGTATTACTATTATTATTATTATTAACATAAGTACCAGTTTTAACAATATCGTTATTATTATTAGTATTGTCATTATCAAGGAAGTTATTATTATTAGTAAGTTATTATTATCAAAACTATCATTTTTGTTACAGATAAATATTTTGTATCTAAAATATGCTTATTACATATATTATAATTATATTAATAGTTTATATACCTATATATCAAACATATTAATATTATTTATATAACTACTTATATATAACAAACTAATGATTTTTAAATATAATACTAACCATATATATATATATATATATATATACATACATATATATATATATATATACATATATATATATACATATATATATACATATATATATATATATATACATATATATATATATATATATTAATATAACTAAATATATAAATATTAATCATTTTAAATATATATACAACATAAATATATATATATATATATATATATATATATATATATATATATATATATATATATATATATATATATATATATATATATATATATATATATATATATATAAAACATAAATTTAAGATATAATATAAGTATTTGTTATTAATTGAATTTAGTATAAATTCTATACAACTAAAAATATATATAAATAATACATATAATAAAGGAAATTATGTGATTCCATTAAATGTTTTAATACATATATAATTGATATAGGTTCGTGATTCTAAGGCCAACTCTGCATTGTTCAGTTTCGTCATATAAATATTTTTACTACAAAATATTGGATCGTGAGTTCATTTGATTCCCTTTTACTCTTTATATTTTTGGGACTGAGAATACATGCGCTGTTTTTTTACAACTGCTTATTTAAATGCTTTTGAAATATATTTTGAACTGAGAATACATGAAATGCTTTTATAAATGTTTGACGCGATATGACACAAGCAAAACATTCCTCGAATGAATTATTATGCAGACAGAAGTTCTGTGGATTATTATTGAATTAGTTGGACGTTATAATTGCCACTAATTATTGTGAATATTTTCCCCTTCTTATTATTGCTTGGTAACCTAAGAATTAGAAACGGGTATGGCCATAATTCACGCGAATCCTAAAGGTAGCTACCGGGTTTAACACCCACACCCAGAATGTTCACTAGACGGAAGAGCTAGTGGGCGTGGTGTTTAGTACTTCGAAATTTATATATTATACAAACGAGATGTTCTATTTTGGGGATATTATTGATGCGTATTATATGTTAAGGTCGGTTACCATGTTGAGCAATGAAATCAAATTGAATGTTATGTATCGAGAGAATGATTTTTATACACAAGTTATGTGTATTATTTTTGTGCACGAGATATGTGACGACCCGAAAATTTCCGATCAAATTTAAACCTAATCTTATAATGATTCCGACACGATAAGTAAAGTTTGTTAAATTGAGTCTCAAACATTTTAAAACTATGTTCATACATTCATTTAACCTCGACCAAATTCTGACGATTCACGAACAATTGCTTGTAATCAAATATGTATACATATAAAGATGTAAAAACAAGATACAAAATAATTAAGTGTAATTTAAAAGGAATTTATATATAATTATAAATGATTTCCATGTATAATTATCATTATATGTATATTGTAATAAAAATTATAAATAATAAGTATTCAAGAGAAGTTATTATATAATGTATCATATGATTAGTAGATATTACATAGATAATATATATATATATATATATATATATATATATATATATATATATATATATATATATATATATATATATATATATATATATATATATATATATATATATATATATATATATATATATATAATATAAATATATAATATAAGTTAAAAATACATATGTTATAATATTATTACTTTCATTCTTAAAATAAATATTAATATCATGAATTATAATATTAAGATACGGATATGATATTTGATGTGTATAAATTGTTATATCATTATTATTAGTATTATAATTAGTATTATTATTACTATAGCTATTATTACCATTATCAATAATGATAAAAATATTATTATTAATACTAATATAGTATTTTGAGTTTTATTATTATTATTTATAATATTAATTGTATTATTAAAATCATATATTTATTAAGTACTAAGAACCATTATTATTATTAATAATTAATAATTATCTTTATCATTGAAAAATACAGTATTTCTATTATTATTATTATTATTATTATTATTATTATTATTATTATTATTATTATTATTATTATTATTATTATTATTATTATTATTAGTATTTTTTTTATTAATAACATTAACAATATTATTATTATTAATATTTATCAATTATTAATAGGAATTAAATATAAAAGATAAATGCTGATAAGGGTACATAAAATCAGATATATATATATAAAATCAAATATATATATAAAAACAGATATATATCTCGACATATACAGATACCAATACAGATACATATTTATGCAATTATATATAAGATTAATTATATTTATATAAATACAGAAAATTAGTATTATGTTTTCAATCATTTTCTAAGCTGTAGCTGATTGAATTTTTACTTATTGGGTCGTACCAATCTGTGTTAAATCACAAGTGTAATTCCAAAAACCTGCTAACCGATCCTTTCTGCTTTTATTTTTTTTATTTATCTCTGACTCTGATAGAGAAATTGTCAACCTTTAATTTACTTTAAGGCTTGACCAATTTCAGTGTTAAACGATATCAATCGAACTACATTATCCATTAACAATTACCCTTATCCTTTACAGCCATGAATTTATTGAATTAATTAAAATTGAAGATGAAAAACTCAGGTTTCACTCTGTTCGTGTATTATTTTTACAAAAACCTCGAATTCGATTTTTTTTTCAAAATCCATAAATGCATTTGTGTTAGGAATTATTTATTTAAACTGCCTGTAAAGTTTCAGAATCAAATTCTTTGAATTGAATTCTAATTTTGGGAGTCAAACTTTAAATCTAAAAAGTCAAACTGATTTCTATGAACAAATTCGATTTCTGTGTTACTAATTAGATTCAATTGATTATAAAGAAAGTTTCTAAGAGTGATTTGCGAAATATTTTGTATAGAAATCATGGGTTAAAACGATCTCAATTTTAAAATCACCAATTATGTTCATCGGGTTCCATGTTTTCTATTACAGCAAGCTGTATATTTTTTTTTTTGCTATTTTAAATAATCCCAGCAATCACAAAAAGTCTCTTTAAATGTTAAAAAAAATTCAATATGTGTGTTTATGTTGAATCGATCCCAGGTCGTTTTCAGTTAAAAAGGGAAAAGATGAACTAATAATAAAAAGGTTTATATTAAAATCGAATGGGTTATAAGTCAGAGATAATGGAATGGAGGAGTGGTCTTGGGTGTTTTGGGTGAGCGGGTGGTCACGGGTTCGAGCCCGGGCATGGGCTATTATGTTTTTGGAACTCTATGAGGTAGTTTATTTTTCATTTATTATTATTATTATTATTATTATTATTATTATTATTATTATTATTATTATTATTATTATTATTATTATTATTATTATTATTATTATTATTATTATTATTATTATTATTATTATTATTATTATTATTATTATTATTATTATTATTATCATTAATGTTATTGATTAGTATTTTCATTATTAATAATTGTTGTTATGATGTAAGTTAATATTATTACTAATATTAATAATTATATAACTATTATTATCACTAGTATATTTGATATTATTAATATTATTGTTATTATGATTAGTATTATAATTATTATCAATATTAACATTATTACTAATAAAAGATACCATTATTATTATTAACACAATTAAAAATTTCAATTATGACTACTATTATTATTATCATTTTATTAATATTATTATCAATATTAGTATTATTATTAAGTAATATTATTATTAATAATATCATTAGTATTATTATAAGAAATACTATTATTATAAATTTTACCATTTTAGTATTATTATCAATATTATGATTATAATTAGTATTATTAAAATTATTATAAAAATGATACAATTATTTGGTACTTTCATAAATATTAGTATTATTAGCATTTTATAAATAATAAGAATTATTATTCTTAACATATGTATATTATTAATAATATATTTATCATTACTAATATTTATATAGTATAATTAGAACTACTGTTTTAATAAACAAATGAAATATATAATATAACTATGATTAACACACATAACAACACAAAATATTTTTTATATATATAAAAGGAATATATGAAACATAAATATAAAAATGATATAATTAATAAGCTATATATATAAACTTATTCGATTACGATTATGTGTATTAATATAAATACAAATGATATAGGTTCGTGAATCCGAGGCCAACCCTGCATTGTTAAATACAGTCATATGTATTTTTACTACAAAATACAGTATGGTGAGTTTCATTTGCTTTTTTACCCTTTATATTTTTGGGCTGAGAATACATGCGAAATTTTTATAAATGTTTTACGAAATAGACATAAGTAATCGAAACTACATTATATGGTTGAATGATCGAAGCCGAATATGCCCCTTTTTGTTTGGTAGCCTAAGAATTAGGGAACATCACTAATTTTGAGAATTAGTGCACGCCTAATTGACGCGAATCCTAAAGATAGATCTATTGGGCCTAACGAACCCCAACCAAAGTACCGGATGCTTTAGTACTTTGAATTCGTTTTTATCATGTCCGAAGGATTTTCCGGAATGATAGGAGATATTCTTATATGCATCTTGTTAATGTTGGTTACCAGGTGTTCAATCCATATGAATGATTTTTGTCTCTATGCATGGGACGTATATTTATGAGAACTGGAAATGAAATTCTTGTGGTCTATTAAAATGATGAAAATGAATGTTTATGATAAACTAATGAACTCACCAACCTTTTGGTTGACACTTGAAAGCATGTTTATTCTCAGGTATAAAAGAAATCTTTCGCTGTGCATTTGCTCATTTTAGAGATATTACTTGGAGTCATTCATGGTATATTTCAAAAGACGTTGCATTCGAGTCGTCGAGTTCATCAAGATTATTATTAAGTCAATTATAGTTGGTGAAAGGACCCGTCCTAATCCATCCGGACGAAGTCATCAACATTTGGTTCCATTGCGACGATCGACTCCAAGTATTGTCCTTAACATGAGCAAATGCACAGCGGAAGACTTAATTCGTACCTGAGAATAACATGCTTTAAAACGTCAACATAAAGTTGGTGAGATATATAGGTTTGATGCTAGCAGCGTTATAACTATGGACCACAAGATTTCATATATTTAAACATAATACACTCGCAAGTGTATGTAGAAGTAGTTGAGCACTTGGTAACCATACTTAACATTTAAATCATCGCAGCATATTCTTAAATAATCGCTACACCGTACCAAGTGTAGTATACAGAAAAGAAGTACTGTGCAACCGTTGAAAACTGGTCGTCCAGCCCGGTTGGGGTTGTCAGGCCCGATAGATCTATCAACAGGATTCGCATTTACAATACCACATGTAAATACTAGCTACCAAGTATAAAGAAATATGCCATGGTACAACTCAACATAGAATTTATTTTTGATCACTTGTGTCCATAACGTAAATCATAAAATGCATGTATTCTCATCCCAAAATATTTAGAGTTTAAAAGGGACTATATACTCACCATACTGTATTTTGTAGTAAAAATACATATAACATCATTTAACATGTGCAAGGTTGGTCTCCGATTCACGAACCTAATTAATTACATATTTATATATTGATTAATATCTGTGTAACAATTAAATTTAATTTATAGTGTACCATAATCCTAATGCTCGAGACTATTATGAATATGACTCAATTGATTTCCAAAAATTTATACATAATTAAATATAGTTAAATATCGTCATTTTATATTTTTAAATATTTTTACAACATTTATTAAAGTAAATAATAATATAATTCATTTATTAATAAATATAACTTTGTATAAAAATATACTAAAATGATAAGTTAATATTTTATAATAATATTCTCATTAAAAATAATACTTTTAATAAAAATGATAATTTTAATGTTATTGATGATAAAAATAATAAATTGATAGTTGTAATAATAATAATGATCAAAATAATAATTTGATAGTTTTTGATAAAAATATTAATTGTTTTTAATTTTTAACATTAATAATCATAATACTAATAGAAATAATTATAATAATAATAATAATAATAATAATAATAATAATAATAATAATAATAATAATAATGGTAAAAATAATAATCATAATATTAATTTAATAATAATAATAACAATAATAATGATGATAATAATCAGATGATAATTATAATGACAACGTAGTAATAAAAATAATCATTTTTAATATTTAATACAAAAATTCAATTGATTATGATTTCTAATCCATTCATCAAATCCATTTGATTTCTAAATGAAAAGTTTATAGTTTTTCGCCACCTTTTCAAAAACATATATACGATATACCTTATCTTAACCTCAGGAGTAACTAATTCAGATTCTATCCTAAAATATATTTTGACAAAAATAAATATAAAAGCATGCATGATCCTAATTTCTCGAGCACTAGTCAAGGACACACTAATAATAAATAAAAGTTAAGTTTTGAGTGCTCATGTATTAATATTGAGATTCAATATTGCAGGAAAGAACGTAGTCGCAACGGAGGTGATAAACACTAGTTTGACTCACGAGCAAAACCCCTGAACATTACCCATAATTTCCATAGCTATAACCCATAATCTCCTTAATTCTATCCCACTCCTGAAACCAGTTTTAGAAATACTTGGGCAGAACCCCGTCATAGTATTTTACGTATATTTAATATTAATGACACTCCTAATCGTGAGATTAACATTATTAATGTAAATCTTAATCTTATTAATAATAATAATAAGATTAATTAATTTTTAATATTAATAATAATAATATTTATTATTATATAAATATCTACGAAGTATATTGTAAAGTAGGGAGATGGATAGGTTTTTTGTAAATAAAAAGATCAAAACACGTTGGGCCTTTATAGGCAGATTCTGAAAATTGAAACCCGCAACTTGCGGCATTTGGAGAGCAATAGCTCCGTGACTCGCGTAGAGGCCAAATCCAGCTCACACATTGTTTTGTTCCTTGTGCCGACATTATATAAAATAATAATATATATATATAAATTAATTAATAATCTATATAATTATTTATATATTATAAAATATTTACGGTTGTGGTAAAAATATAATTTTTACAAAAATTACTTTTACGTTGTCACTCGACTAATGTCCCGGTTCCGATTTTTCAAATAAAGTTTCGTACGCTAAGAAAACTAACACTTTACGTTTTGTGACACGTACCTTTATCAAAAATTAGACTTAAATAAATTAACAACCAACCCACTTAAAGTGTAACTTAATCTTTTGAAAATTGTGGTCATTTACCTATATAAATTACACTCTCATTAGTTATCCAAATATATTTAAATCCAAATCGTTTTATATTTAGTTAAATACTATATTTAGTCATTTTGTAAAATACATAAATATATATTTTATGAACACTTTTTATTTAAGTATTTATTTTTATAAAAACACGGACCGTTATCAGTTAATAAGTATATATTGTATATGTACATAAATGTTCGTGAATCGTTAGGCTTGGTCAAAGGGTAACTGATTATCCGAATATAGATTTCAAACTTTCTAGACTCAATATTACAGATTTTGCTTATCGTGTCGGAAACATATAGAGATTAAGGTTTAAATTTGGTCGGAAATTTCCGGGTCGTTACAGTACCTACCCGTTAAATAAATTTCGTCCCCGAAATTTGATAGAGGTTGTCATGGATAACAATAAGAATGTTTTCATGATGAATATGAGGCAATAAAGGAGTTTTATCATTATTGAGTAATGTTGATAAAACGATTCGATTATATGAAGCGCATGAGTGAAGCTATCACAAAAGAGTGAAATGAGTAGATATATATATTCGTTTCAACCGCTGACGTAGTTACTATTGATTTCCGGGATTTAAGGGATTTAAAGAAAATCTTACGTAATAAGATTTGGTTCTTCGGCGATCAGGATCTTCTTTGATTTAATGCGGCAATCTGTTTCGATTTCTCTGTCGGATATTTCGCTATAAATCCACCTCCTTCCCTTCCTTACTTTCATACCTCACATCTTCTACTCTTCCTCCTCCAATTCATACCTTAAAGTATTCTTCAAAATGCTCCATCCCGTTCTGATTGTTGTTATACTTCTAACTTTCATATCTTTTATTCTTCTCTTTCGTCTGCAGCCAGAAGAATCTATACACTTCTATCATTTCCTTGGAATTATAATATTTTTAATTCTTCCGTGTCTTTACGTTGCAATACGTATTGATATATACGGTTTGTAATTTCTGGGTGGTTGTTGGGTTTTATATTTTCCTTTATACTTCGATGTCCCTGCTTCTGTCTTCTATATTCATTATCATCCACAGTTAATACTCTCTTCTATTTGCTGCGATTTATACTCAAATTTCTATTTTTGGAGCTTTATTCTTTCGTTTCCTCTTCCCGTCCTCGAGTCAAAGGAGCAATGATCCGGAATTTGTAGATATGAAATTTGGAATGAACATAGCTAATGCTCTTAGAAAGAAATGGTAATGGAACAATTTTGATTTGTCAAATTACCAGAATATCCTGGAAAAGACAGAACTATCAAGATGATATGGTCCTAATATGTTTGGAGATTGGATAGAATGTAAGAGTCGTGTAACATGACACATGATGATGGTACTGTGAATCATCACATTCCATTAGAAACTCAACATGACTTACTGTAATATAATGACGTTGATCAAGTGTCATTATATTATACTAATTCATGCATCAGTTCCCAACACTACTTCAAAACATTCATATTTTAAACTCGAAGGTTTCAGAATTTAGAAACTAACACAGTTTCTTTTATGATCTGATACAGATAGAGCGGAGAGATAATTAATATCGGACAAAATATTTATGATGAAAGATACGATAATATCTTTGAATATCTAAGATCAAAGGATGCTGGAGACTATTGTTCGCAAGGGTTTAGAGTAAGGAGCAAGATATTCGCTAAAGACTTTAGCAGCATTGAATTATTTGAATTCTTTGAAGTCAAACTTATTCTTTGTGATTTGTCCACGGCTTCCTTCATAGTTTTGCATAATTCGCTTTTCCGTACTAAATTTTTCTATTGAGCGTTTCCAACACTCTATTCTTTGTCATCATCTTTTGGCCATTAAGACCATTTACAACATGCTGCTTCTTTAGCATTTTTTTTAAAGTTAACGGATCTGGGTCATCGGTTATCAAACCGAGGTGGTTTCAGGAGAATTATGTTTTTAGATGATTAAACGCTGATGGTAATATGGTGGAATATAAAAGGTTCTCCAGTAATGACGGCGAAAGAACAACGTTTATATATATCGAGGTTATAATAAGACTAGTCTTACTGAGAAGTCGAAGTTAACTTGCTGAAGCTATGACAAAATTGGCTACTTTGAAAAGGAATTGTAAGGTTGTTTTTGCTAATAAATGCTAAAGAATTCGTCGCGGGTACGTGTTAAACTATGTCATTTGATTCGAGAGTTTTTAGGTGCATAACTATATGCATAAATCTTTTCTTTCGTAGATGAAGTGCGGTTGGTTCAACTTCTTGATTGAGGTGTTTTCAAGAATCATGAAAAGATTGGAACGCGAATTGTAACTGTCGAGGTACAAATGAGGTTTAAGGTGAAATCAAGTGGCAAACTTGAAGAATTGTTTAGTTTCATATGTTATAATCAATATTTTAACTCATTTTAATTGTCCAAAGTTAGCAGTCCAATAGTCCGATTGTCCAATGGTCCAATAAATTCATATATAAATTAATATATAATATTCGAATTAATTAATACGTATCGTGACCCGTGTACTGGTCTCAGTATTGATCACAACTCAAACCATATATATATTTTGGAATCAACCTCAACCCTGTATAGCCAACTCCAACATTCACATATAGAGTGTCTATGGTTGTTCCGAAATATATATATAGATGGGTCGATATGATAGGTCGAAACCTTGTATACGTGTCCCGTTATTTAAAGTGCGTAAAAGTAAATAACAGAAATTAAATGACGATAAATCAAATTGCGATAATCAAATTTCGATAAATAAAATGTAACCAGTTAGCTAGGAACAGTTAGCTGGGAACAGTTAGCATGGAATCTTAACAAAATTCATCATAGTTAATTTGTTTGTTTCTAACACTTTTTATTTTATCCAATGTTTTCTTCGTTATGCCACTTGTTGAATTCTGATAGATCAAAATCCGAATATGAAATTGAATGAAAATGGTTGTTCTGTGGTGAACGGATACGTATATCAATATTTGTAAGTAGGATAGTAAATGACCGTTGAATCAAATTCGAAGAATGTACAGTGTAACTTATTAATGTGAAATCTAAATATTCCTCGGGTATTACCTACCCGTTAAAATATTTTCATCATTAACAATTTGTACGAAAGAAATTTTAATCACATTCTTTATGAAAATATACTTGCATATATATTTTCTTCAGATGTAATTATGGATTTAATGAGTCAATAAGATATTAAACTCATTTAATTTATCGTTAGTACTATATTACATGGTCTCTAGAACATTAGAGATTACATACTCGCCATGTCGAACGAAGATAAAGGAGGTAGAACGATACGTGAAGCGAAGATAATCGATATAGAACGATATGTAGAATGAAGATCATACTCGATGTACAGATGGTGATATTGAAGCGTGTGATGTTGATATCCGAGATACAGATTGTGATGTTGAGATTTACGACGCGGTTGTGGTTTGGAGGTGATAAGGGTACTGTCGGCGGTGATGATGGTAGTGCTGATTATGCTGCCGGTGCTGCTGCTGGTGTTTGTAACCTTCGCACCATATTCTCTAAAGCCACTACCCGAGCGCGAAGCTCGTTAACTTCTTCCAGTATACCGGGATGATTGGCGGTTGAAGCGAGCGGATGAATAAGATTCGAAATATGGGATAGTATATAATCGTGACGGGATACTCTAGAAATAAGAGAGAAAATGGTTTCTCGAACAGGTTCGCCGGTAAGTGCTTCAGGTTCATCGCCAAGAGGGCAATTTGGTGGATGGAATGGATCACCCACTTCTTGTCTCCAGTGGTTTAGTATATTACGAACCCATCCCCAATTCATCCAGAATAGATGATGGGAGATTGGTTGATCCATTCCGGTGACGCTGCTCTCAGAGCTCGAATGGAAATCCATATCGGCGTAGCTGTCGGAGTCGGAGGAATTCGAACTGGATGCGGAATCCATCTTGTATAGTCGGGGAAATGAATTTTTGGTATAGAATAGATTATAGGAGTTAGATTTGGTACTCTTCAATACATAATTTACATATGTATATATAATACCAAAATCCCGTAAATTACGGAGAATCTTTGAAAAGATATTAGTCAAAGGTAACAATAACAAATACGCTAAGATATGAATTTTGTCTATACACTATCGATGCACTAAATGCAGTAAGACGTGTTCAGACTTATGAATGATAAGCAGACAATTTCCTAAGGACGATAAGCAGATAATTTCCGACTAGAAATGATAAGCAAAACTTTTTGACATGCAAACACGGTCGAAGTCCAGACTCATTAATGTACACTAACAACTACTAGTCAGACACACTAATGCAAGACCTGGTTCGCTAAGACCACCGCTCTGATACCAACTGAAAGGACCCATCCTAATCCATCCGGATGAAGTCATCAACATTTGGTTCCATTGCGACGATCGACTCCAAGTATTGTCCTTAACATGAGCAAATGCACAGCGGAAGACTTAATTCGTACCTGAGAATAACATGCTTTAAAACATTAACATAAAGTTGGTGAGATATATAGGTTTGATGCTAGCAGCGTTATAACTATGGACCACAAGATTTCATATATTTAAACATAATACACTCGCAAGTGTATGTAAAAGTAGTTGAGTACTTGGTAACCATACTTAACATTTAAATCATCGCAGCATATTCTTAAATAATCGCTACACCGTACCAAGTGTAGTATACAGAAACGAAGTACTGTGCAACTGTTGAAAACTGGTCGTCCAGCCCGGTTGGGGTTGTCAGGCCCGATAGATCTATCAACAGGATTCGCGTTTACAATACCACATGTAAATACTAGCTACCAAGTATAAAGAAATATGCCATGGTACAACTCAACATAGAATTTATTTTTGATCACTTGTATCCATAACGTAAATCATAAAATGCATGTATTCTCATCCCAAAATATTTAGAGTTTAAAAGGGACTATATACTCACCATACTGTATTTTGTAGTAAAAATACATATAACATCATTTAACATGTGCAAGGTTGGTCTCCGATTCACGAACCTAATTAATTACATATTTATATATTGATTAATATCTGTCTAACAATTAAATTTAATTTATAGTGTACCATAATCCTAATGCTCGAGACTATTATGAATTTGACTCAATTGATTTCCAAAAATTTATACATAATTAAATATAGTTAAATATCGTCATTTTATATTTTTAAATATTTTTACAACATTTATTAAAGTAAATAATAATATAATTCATTTATTAATAAATATAACTTTGTATAAAAATATACTAAAATGATAAGTTAATATTTTATAATAATATTCTCATTAAAAACAATACTTTTAATAAAAATGATAATTTTAATGTTATTGATGATAAAAATAATAAATTGATAGTTGTAATAATAATAATAATGATCAAAATAATAATTTGATAGTTTTTGATAAAAATATTAATTGTTTTTAATTTTTAACATTAATAATCATAATACTAATAGAAATAATAATAATAATAATAATAATAATAATAATAATAATAATAATAATAATAATAATGGTAATGGTAAAAATAATAATCATAATATTAATTTAATAATAATAACAACAATAATAATGATGATAATAATCAGATGATAATTATAATGACAACGTAGTAATAAAAATAATCATTTTTAATATTTAATACAAAAATTCAATTGATTATGATTTCTAATCCATTCATCAAATCCATTTGATTTCTAAATGAAAAGTTTATAGTTTTTCGCCACCTTTTCAAAAACATATATACGATATACCTTATCTTAACCTCAGGAGTAACTAATTCAGATTCTATCCTAAAATATATTTTGACAAAAATAAATATAAAAGCATGCATGATCCTAATTTCTCGAGCACTAGTCAAGGACACACTAATAATAAATAAAAGTTAAGTTTTGAGTGCTCACGTATTAATATTGAGATTCAATATTGCAGGAAAGAACGTAGTCACAACGGAGGTGATAAACACTAGTTTGACTCACGAGCAAAACCCCTGAACATTACCCATAATTTCCATAGCTATAACCCATAATCTCCTTAATTCTATCCCACTCCTGAAATCAGTTTTGGAAATACTTGGGCAGAACCCCGTCATAGTATTTTACGTATATTTAATATTAATGACACTCCTAATCGTGAGATTAACATTATTAATGTAAATCTTAATCTTATTAATAATAATAATAAGATTAATTAATTTTTAATATTAATAATAATAATATTTATTATTATATAAATATCTTCGGAGTATATTGTAAAGTAGGGAGATGGATAGGTTTTTTGTAAATAAAAAGATCAAAACACGTTGGGCCTTTATAGGCAGATTCCGAAAATTGAAACCCGCAACTTGCGGCATTTGGAGAGCAATAGCTCCATGACTCGCGTAGAGGCCAAATCCAGCTCACACATTGTTTTGTTCCTTGTGCCGACATTATATAAAATAATAATATATATATAAATTAATTAATAATCTATATAATTATTTATATATTATAAAATATTTACGGTTGTGGTAAAAATATAATTTTTACAAAAATTACTTTTACGTTGTCACTCGACTAATGTCCCTGTTCCGGTTTTTCAAACAAAGTTTCGTACGCTAAGAAAACTAACACTTTACGTTTCGTGACACGTACCTTTATCAAAAATTAGACTTAAATAAATTAACAACCAACCCACTTAAAGTGTAACTTAATCTTTTGAAAATTGTGGTCATTTACCTATATAAATTACACTCTCATTAGTTATCCAAATATATTTAAATCCAAATCGTTTTATATTTAGTTAAATACTATATTTAGTCATTTTGTAAAATACATAAATATATATTTTATGAACACGTTTTATTTAAGTATTTATTTTTATAAAAACACGGACCGTTATCAGTTAATAAGTATATATTGTATATGCACATAAATGTTCGTGAATCGTTAGGATTGGTCAAAGGGTAACTGATTATCCGAATATAGATTTCAAACTTTCTAGACTCAATATTACAGATTTTGCTTATCGTGTCGGAAACATATAGAGATTAAGGTTTAAATTTGGTCAGAAATTTCCGGGTCGTTACAGTTGGATATATTATGAAATGGTATGCATGCCGTCAACTTTCGATGTAATGAAAGTTTGTCTTTTTAAAAACGAATGCAATGTTTGTAAAATGTATCATATAGAGGTCAAGTACCTCGCAATGTAACCAAATGTAATGTATTCGTCCAGATGGATTAGGACGGGTCGTTAGAGTTGGTATCAGAGCGGCGGTCTTAGCGAACCAGGTATTGCATTAGTGTGTCTAACTGATAGTTGTTTAGATGCATTAGTGAGTCTGGACTTCGACCGTGTCTGCATGTCAAAAGTTTTGCTTATCATTTCGTGTCGAAAATTATTTACTTATCATTCTTAGTCTAGACACATCTTACTGCATTGACTGCATGAATAGTGTATAGAAAAAATTCATATCTTAGCGTATCTGTTACTGTAGACTTTATCTGACACCTTCCCGTAATTCCCTCCGTAATATACGGGATCTTTTGTACTATGTATAGGTATTCTATGTAATTAGAATACCATCCGATAGCCAAAAATCATTTCATATCGAAAAATCCTTTTTCCAATCGTACGAAATAGAATTCGCCACTAGTTCAAGTCCCTCGGATTTCGATAGGGAGTTTCACTCAAGCTTCGAAAGCAGTGTGACCGGAATGGATCAACCAATCAGTCATCACCAAATCTGGAGAAATTTGGGGATGGGTTCGTAGCCTACTGAATTATTGGAGATAAGAAGAAGGTGATCCCTTCCATCCCGCACATTCCCCTCTTGGCGATGAGCCTGAAGCACTTACCGGCGAACCTGTTCGTAATAATATTTTCTCTCTCATTTCCAGGGTATCTTGGCATGACTATATATTATCTAAAATTCTAAACCTTATTCATCCGCTCGTTCCGACCGACACTTATCCCAGAATAATAGAAGAAGTCACGTAGTTTCACGCTCGAGTAATCAATTTAGAGAATATGGTGTAAAACCTACCAGCTTCAGCAACATCACCAGCACAGACAGTACCACCAACATCAATACCAGTACCAAAAACAACCCAAATTTCAACATCACATGCCTCAACATCGCAATCAATACCTCGAGCATAATCTTTGTTCTACATCTTATTCTACATCGGTTATATTTGTTCTTCATGACGATTATGTAATCTCTAATGTTTTAGAGATTATGTACTCTAGTTCTAACCGTAAACCATATGAGTTTAACATCATATTAACTCATTAAATCCATGATTACATCTGAAGAAAATATACATGTATATATATTTTCATAAAGATTGTAATTAAAAATTCTTTCGTACAAACTGTTAACGATGAAAATATTTTAATGGGTAGGTAATACCCAAGGAATATTTAGATTTCACATTAATATGTTACAATGTACATTCTTCGAATATGATTCAACAGTCATTCACTATCCTACTTATATCCACAGATATACGAATCCGTTCACTACAGAATAACCATTTTCATTCAATTTCATATTTGGATTTTGACCTATCAGAATCCAACAAGTGGCATAATGAAGAAAACAATTGACAAAAATAAAATTTGTTAGAAACAAACAAATTAACTATGATAGATCTTGTTAAGAATCCACGCTAACAAAATCCTAGCTAGCTGTTCCTAGCTAACTGTTAATCTCTTATTACATTTATTTATCGCAATTTATTTATCGCAATTTAATTATCGCAATTTTAATTCTCGCAATTTTATTTATCGTCATTTAATTTCTGTTATTTATTTTACGCACTTTAAATATCGGGACACGTATACAAGGTTTTGACATATCATATCGATGCATCTATATATATTATTTGGAATAACCATAGACACTCTATATGCAGTAATGCTTGAGTTAGCTATACATGATTGAGGTTGATTCTACAATAATATATATACTTTGAGTTGTGATCGAGTCTGAGACATGTATATAATGGGTCACGACACGTATTAATTAATTCGAATATTATATATTAAACTACATACGCATTGTTGAATTATTAATTGTGGACTGCTAACTGTGGACTAATAATATTGGACAATTAAAATGAATTAAAATATTGATTATAACATATGAAACTAAACATTTCTTCAAGTTTGCCACTTGATTTCATCTTAAACCTCATTTGTATCTTGACGATTACAATTTGCGTTCAAACCTTTTATGATTCTTGAAAATACCTCAATTAAGAGGATGAACCAACCGCACTTCATCTACGAAAGAAAAGATTAATGCATGTAGTTATACACCTAAAAACACTCGGGACTGAGTAAACGTTTAACACATATCTGTGCTAGCTTCGTTGGCATTGTTATTACAAAAAATAACTTTACAATCCATTTTTAAAATAGCAAATTTTGTCACAGCTCCAGCAAGACAACTTCGACTTTTCATTCGAATAAACCTTATTATAACTTTGATATATATGCGTGCTCTTTTATTGTTATCGGGAAACCTTTTATATTCCACCATATTACCATCAGCGTTTAATCATCTAAAAATACAATTCTCTTGAAACCACCTCGGATTGATAACCGATGATTCTGATATCGTATCATTAAATGCAGAGGAAACAGAAAAATCGTAGATGGTCTAAACGGCCAAAAGTTGATGATAAAGAAGGGAGTGTTAGGAACGCTCGATAGAAAAATTGGTACTGAAAAATAGATTGAGCAACCCATGAAGGAGACCAAGACCAAATACAAGGACCATACCACATATATTCAAAGAATCCAGGTAATTCTGGATCCGATGAAACCTTCAATGAATATCTTGCTCCGTACTCATGTTAAAATCTTGCGAAAAAATCTTTCTTCATTAGCCATCGAACTTAGAAATTCCAAAATATCATCATAAATATCTTCGATATTTTTGAAGATATTTTCATAAATATTCTCGTCCGAAATTATTTATCTCTGCGTGCTATCTATATTACATCATAAAGGAAACTACTTTAGTTTCTAAATTTCTTTAAAATTCGAGTTTGAATTATGAATGATTTTGAAGTAGTGTTGGAAATTGATGCATGAGTTAGTATAATATAATGACACTTGATCAACGTGATTATATTACAGTAAGTCATGCTGAGTTTCTAATGGAACGTGATGATTCACAGATCATAACATCATCATGTATCATGTTACACGACTCTTGTATTCTATTTAGCCTCAAAAATATCAAGAAAATATTTTCTTGATGATTCAGTCTTTTCTAGATATTCTGGTAATTTGAAAAATCAAATCGTGCTGCTACCTTTCCTTTCTACCTTGTATATTATGATAATTCGAAACTCCATACCTACAAATTCTCGACCATTACTTGCGAAAAGAAAACAAAAGCATGAAGCTCCGAAATAGAAAGGGAGTATAAATCGCAGCAAATAAGAGAAAGCATTAACTGTGAATGACAATGATTATAGAAGACGGAAGCAGGGACTTCGTAATATAAGGGAGAATATAAAACCTGATAACAACACATAAATTACAAACCATGTATATCAATGTTTATCGCAACATAAAGACACGGGAGAATTAAAAACACTATAAGCCTAAGGGCGAAGTAGAAGAAAACAGATTCCTCCGGTGGAAGTTGGAAAAGGAGAATGATTGTTGTGATAGTAAGGATAAGGACAAGGATTAGAACTGGATTAAGCGTTTTCACAATATTTTAGATGTATGAACTAAGAAAGAAAGTATAGGAATGGTGAAAATAATGGAACGAAAAAAGTTTAATTTATAATGGATATATCAGACAGAGTAATTGAGGCAGATCACCGTATTTAATTATGGAGATCTTAATTTCCTTACTCGCCTAAGAATCAAATCTTTTAGATTTTGAAGATTACCTTTAAATCCCTTGAATTCCGAAATTCAACCGTTCCCACGTCAAAAGTTAAGACGAATCTTTGATTCCTAATTTCACTCTGTGGTGATAGCTTCACTCGTACTCTTTGAATAAAAGAATTATTTTATCCTTATTACTCAATGGTGATAAAACTCTAAATTCCAACTCGTATGAGTCATGAAAACATATTTATTGCTAGCAATGACCATTCCAATCAAATTTCGGGACGAAATTTCTTTAACGGGTAAGTACTATGACGATTCGAAAATTTCTGATCAAATTTAAACCTAATCTTATAATGATTCCGACACGATAAGTAAAGTTTGTTAAATTGAGTCTCAAACATTTTAAAACTATGTTCATACATTCATTTAACCTCGACCAAACTCTAACGATTCACGAACAATTGCTTGTAATCAAATATGTATACATATAAAGATGTAAAAACAAGATACAAAATAATTAAGTGTAATTTTAAAGGAATTTATATATAATTATAAATGATTTCCATGTATAATTATCGTTATATGTATATTGTAATAAAAATTATAAATAATAAGTATTCAAGAGAAGTTATTATATAATGTATCATATGATTAGTAGATATTACATAGATTATATATATATATATGTTATAATATTACTACTTTCATTCTTAAAATAAATATTAATATCATGAATTATAATATTAAGATACGGATATGATATTTGATATGTATGAATTGTTATATCATTATTATTATAATTAGTATTATTATTACTATAGCTATTATTACCATTATCAATAATGATAAAAATATTATTATTATTACTAATATAGTATTTTGAGTTTTATTATTATTATTATTTATAATATTAATTGTATTATTAAAATCACATATTTATTAAGTACTAAGAACCATTATTATTATTAAAAATTAATAATTATCTTTATCATTGAAAAATACAGTATTTCTATTATTATTATTATTAGTATTTTTTTTATTAATAACATTAACAATATTATTATTATTAATATTTATCAATTATTAATAGGAATTAAATATAAAAGATAAATGCTGATAAGGGTACATAAAATCAGATATATATATATAAAATCAAATATATATATAAAAACAGATATATATCTCGACATATACAGATACCAATACAGATATATATTTATGCAATTATATACAAGATTAATTATATTTATATAAATACAGAAAATTAGTATTCTGTTTTCAATCGTTTTCTAAGCTGTAGCTGATTGAATTTTTGCTTATTGGGTCGTACCAATCTATGTTAAATCACAAGTGTAATTCCAAAAACCTGCTAACCGATCCTTTCTGCTTTTATTTTTTTTATTTATCTCTGACTCTGATAGAGAAATTGTCGACCTTTAATTTACTTTAAGGCTTGACCAATTTCAGTGTTAAACGATATCAATCGAACTACATTATCCATTAACAATTACCCTTATCCTTTACAGCCTTGAATTTATTGAATTAATTAAAATTGAAGATGAAGAACCCAGGTTTCACTCTGTTCGTGTATTATTTTTACAAAAACCTCGAATTCAATTTGTTTTTTTCAAAATCCATAAATGCATTTGTGTTAGGAATTATCTATTTAAACTGCCTGTAAAGTTTCAGAATCAAATTCTTTGAATTGAATTCTAATTTTGGGAGTCAAACTTTAAATCTAAAAAGTCAAACTGATTTCTATGAACAAATTTGATTTCTGTGTTACAAATTAGATTCAATTGATTATGAAGAAAGTTTCTAAGAGTGATTTGCGAAATATTTTGTATAGAAATCATGGGTTAAAACGATCTCAATTTTAAAATCACCAATTATGTTCATCGGGTTCCATGTTTTCTATTACAGCAAGCTGTATATTTTTTTTTTGCTATTTTAAATAATCCCAGCAATCACAAAAAGTCTCTTTAGATGTTAAAGCAAATTCAATATGTGTGTTTATGTTGAATCGATCCCTGGTCGTTTTCAGTTAAAAAGGGAAAAGATGAACTAATAATAAAAAGGTTTATATTAAAATCAAATGGGTTATAAGTCAGATATAATGGAATGGAGGAGTGGTCTTGGGTGTTTCGGGTGAGCGGGTGGTCACGGGTTCGAGCCCGAGCATGGGCTATTATGTTTTTGGAACTCTATGAGGTAGTTTATTTTTCATTTATTATTATTATTATTATTATTATTATTATTATTATTATTATTATTATTATTATTATTATTATTATTATTATTATTATTATTATTATTATTATTATTATTATTATTATTATTATTATTATTATTATTATTATTATTAATGTTATTGATTAGTATTTTCATTATTAATAATTGTTGTTATGATGTAAGTTAATATTATTACTAATATTAATAATTATACAACTATTATTATCACTAGTATATTTGATATTATTAATATTATTGTTATTATGATTAGTATTATAATTATTATCAATATTAACATTATTACTAATAAAAGATACCATTACTATTATTAACACAATTAAAAATTTCAATTATGACTACTATTATTATTATTATTATTATCATTATTATTAATATTATTATCAATATTAGTATTATTATTAAGTAATATTATTATCAATAATATCATTAATATTATTATAAGAAATACTAATATTATAAATTTTACCATTTTAGTATTATTATCAATATTATGATTATAATTAGTATTATTAAAATTATTATAAAAATGATACAATTATTTGGAACTTTCATAAATATTAGTATTATTAGCATTTTATAAATAATAAGAATTATTATTCTTAACATATGTATATTATTAATAATATATTTATCATTACTAATATTAATATAGTATAATTAGAACTACTGTTTTAATAAACAAATGAAATATATAATATAACTATGATTAACACATATAACAACACAAAATATTTTTTTTATATATAAAAGGAATATATGAAACATAAATATAAAAATGATATAATTAATAAGCTATATATATAAACTTATTTGATTACGATTATGTGTATTAATATAAATACAAATGATATAGGTTCGTGAATCCGAGGCCAACCCTGCATTGTTCAATATAGTCATATGTATTTTTACTACAAAATACAGTATTGTAAGTTTCATTTTCCTTTTTACCCTTTATATTTTTGGGCTGAGAATACATGCGAAATTTTTATAAATGTTTTACGAAATAGACACAAGTAATCGAAACTACATTATATGGTTGAATGATCGAAGCCGAATATGCCCCTTTTTGCTTGGTAGCCTAAGAATTAGGGAACATTACTAATTTTGAGAATTAGTGCACGCCTAATTGACGCGAATCCTAAAGATAGATCTATTGGGCCTAACGAACCCCATCCAAAGTACCGGATGCTTTAGTACTTCGAATTCGTTTTTATCATGTCCGAAGGATTTCCCGTAATGATAGGGGATATTCTTATATGCATCTTGTTAATGTCGGTTACCAGGTGTTCAATCCATATGAATGATTTTTGTCTCTATGCATGGGACGTATATTTATGAGAACTGAAAATGAAATTCTTGTGGTCTATTAAAATGATAGAAATGAATGTTTATGATAAACTAATGAACTCACCAACCTTTTGGTTGACACTTGAAAGCATGTTTATTCACAGGTATAAAAGAAATCTTCCGCTGTGCATTTGCTCATTTTAGAGATATTACTTAGAGTCATTCATGGCATATTTCAAAAGACATTGCATTCGAGTTGTCGAGTTCATCAAGATTATTATTAAGTCAATTATAGTTGGATATATTATGAAATGGTATGCATGCCGTCAACTTTCGATGTAATGAAAGTTTGTCTTTTTAAAAACGAATGCAATGCTTGTAAAATATATCATATAGAGGTCAAGTACCTCGCGATGTAACCAAATGTAATGTATTCGTCCAGATGGATTAGGACGGGTCGTTAGAAGATATCTGTACGGTTATTTAAAAATCGCGAGGCAACCTACGGGGGAGAAAAGGATACGAACCTACTCTGCTAAGCATTATGAAAAACGGTTTTGTACACGAGATAGGTGTAATGTATTTAAATCTTGTGATCTATCAAAATGATGAATTTTATTGCTTATGATAAACCTATGAACTCACTAACCTTTTGGTTGACACTTGAAAGCATGTTTATTCTCAGGTATGAAAGAAATCTTCCGCTGTGCATTTGCTCATTTTAAAGATATTACTTGGAGTCATTCATGACATATTTCAAAAGACGTTGCATTCGAGTCGTTGAGTTCATCAAGATTAATATTAATTCATTTATATTTTGGATATATTATGAAAGGATATGCATATCTAAAAACTTTCGATGTAAGGGAAGTTTGTCTTTTAAAACGAATGCAATGTTTGTAAAATGTATCATATAGAGGTCAAGTAGCTCACAATGAAACCAATTGATATGAATCGTTTATAATTCATATGAACGGGTCGTTAAAACTATCCTGATCAGCGAAGGTCGCGTGCCCGTATAAACCGACCGATCCTCGTATTGTCATTATTTGTAAGCTAGTTGATTAGTAGCACGTTTGTGGTGTTGTTTGCATGTATGACGCTTAAGCTTAGTCTGTTAGATGGATTGCATTCACTTAGCGTTATTGATGTTTCGCGAGGTGTATATAAAATAGTTATTATTTTTATTAGAAAATACTATTAAATACGATACAATTTTACACAAGATATTTATTTATTTATAGAATGGATATACTTAAACCTTGCTACAACACTTATAGGCAGTGTACCTAATCGTACAGTAGTGTAGTTTTTAGTAAGTCCGGTTCGTTCCACAGGGAAATCTTTAAGCAAAGCTCAACGCTATATTAGTTTACTTTTATAAAAATACAAATATATATATAAGTAATATTATTATTATAAAGAGGGGTTTTTACCGTTTAATGACCGGTTTGTCGATTTTAAAACTTTAGTCGCAGTTAAAACCTAATGTAAAATACAAAATAAATACAAGACTTTAAATTAAAGCGTAAAGTAAATAACGATAATGAAATTGCTAATAATAAAAATGCGATAAAAATTAAATTGCGATAATTAAAAAGTACGATAATTAAAAGTGCGATAAAATGAAATAACAATAAATAAAATGCGATAATTAGAAGTGCAATTAAATATAAAATAAAGGAAATAAAATATGAAATAAAAGAATTATGCTTATTTAAACTTCCGTAATCATGATGTTTGACGTGTTGATTTTAGTTTTATGCCCTTGGGTTAATTGTCCTTTGTCCTGGATTATTCAATATGTCCGTCTGGTTTTTGTCCATAACAGTCCATCAGTCATAAATATAAATTGCAAGTGTCCTTGTCAAATTATTATTATACCCGAAGATAAATATTCCAACTAATTGGGGATTCGAATTGTAACAAGGTTTTAATACTTTGTTTAATGAATACACCAGGTTATCGACTGCGTGTAAACCAAGGTTTTACTACTTTGTTAACAATTACACCAATTACCCTTGAATGTAATTTCACCCCTGTTTTAATTATTCTAGTGGCTATTAATCCATTCCCGTGTCCGGTTAAATGAACGATTATTCGTACATATAAATACCCTGCCCATCGTGTCCGATCGAGTGTATATGGTAATTTATAGGGACGCCCAATTGTAAATCTTTATATTAACATTAACAAACTTTCATTTAGTTAAACAAATATAAAGCCCATTAATAGCCCATAGCCTAGTTTCCACAAGTGTCGTTCTTTTGTCCAAACCCCAATTATGGTACAAAGCCCAATTACCCAATTTTAGTAATTAGCCCAACATCATGATTACTTCGTTTTAAACAAGCATAATAATAACTTAGCTACGAGACATTAATATAAAAAGGTTGAACATAACTTACAATGATTAAAAATAGCGTAGCGTTACACGGACAGAATTTCGACTTACACCCTTACAACATTCGCTAACATACCCTTATTATTAGAATTTATAATTAAAATTAAAATATAAATTATAAATATAAATATATTACTTCGTATGAAGAGAAGAAAAAAATGATGATATTTTGATCAGAATTCGGGTTGATTTATAGCCAGGAATGGTTTTTGGGGCTCCGCGACTCGCGGCAAAAACCCCTTTAAACTCCGCGAGTCGCGGAGAGGTATTTTCATTTTACACCCTTGGAGTTTCTGGCTGCCGACGGTTTTAATAATATATATATATAATATATATATAATTAATATAATTAATTATATATTATATTATATTTATATACATAGTTAACTTGTAATTTTTAGTCCGTTGCGTCGAGCGTTAAGAGTTGACTCTAGTCCCGGTTCCGGATTTTCGAACGTCCTTGCGTACAATTTAATATCTTGTACTTTGCGTTTTGAATCTTGTACTCTTGTGATTTCGAGACGTTTCTTATCAATAATTGGAACCTTTTTGATTGTCTTTTGTTCTTTTGAGCTTTTTGGTCGTTTGCGTCTTCAAATCGTCGAATCTGTCTTTTGTCTTCACCTTTTATTATTTAAACGAATATCACTTGTAAATAGAACAATTGCAACTAAAAGCTTGTCTTTCTTGAGGAATAATGCTATGAAATATATGTTCGTTTTTAGCATTATCAAATATTCCCACACTTGAGCGTTGCTTGTCCTCAAGCAATATTGTCTTGAAATACTAGAATCACTTCTTTATTCTTCACACTTTGTACATCAGTGATTTCTATACGGCGGTATAAACAATGGTAGTAACGATATGGGTTACAGTCCCACATGACTATAAAAATTTAGATCCATTAAGGAAATTGGATCTTTATGAAAACATTTGATCTTTTTGAAAATTAAATCTAGTTTTTACCCTAGATAAGTTTTCCGGAATAACCCTTTACCGGTGTTTGCAAAATATTTGTGGGTTTGGTGGGTTTCAGATTTGAAAATTTTAGCTCAAAACTTGCGGTTTTGTGTCACCCACTTGCTAACCTTGTATTTGGAAAGCAACACGTCCAGTTTACTTGTTCCGTATATTACCTTTCGGCAAACTACCGTCCGGTTTTAAAGGAAAGCGTTGAACAAGCAACTGTTTAAGGCAATGTCCCGTGACATGCTTTTGATTATGGTCTATAACGTGTCGGACGCAATTACTATACTTGGTAGGAGCAATAGTAAAGCTCACCCTTATAATTTGTCGGTCTGGCACAAGGTCCTGTCTTTGACCATGCTATGCAACCACCGTTCTTACGGTTGACACCCGATTTAGTTCAGGTGACCTAATGAATTCTAGGTGAATTCCTAGGATTTTACGTTCAATGGTAATGAACGCATTGAAAATAGGGTTTTCAGAAAACAAATCGGTTTGTATTTTTGATCAAAATATTTTCTCGTTTAAGCTCGAGTTTAGATATCATTGAATTCCATGAGTTTGTAATTCTCAATCTTTAAGGTCAATCTCAAGGATTGAGTAATATCAGGCTTAAAAGCTGATTTTTAATCTTTAAGGAGATTATCCTTTCTGGGGATCTGATTCATTAGTCTTATCCAGCTAATTTGCACGGTGCCTCCCCATTGTACGAGATAAATCCTTCTCATGGTTAGGATAAATCTGACCACTTGGCGACCCTGTTTAATGCTGAGGTCCGTGGATTTCCTGCTGATTTTAGTGATGACTTTTCTAGATTTTTCGTCAACCTACAGCTGGTCTGAACGACAACTTCATGACCTAAATCAAGAAGCGCGTGTCTTTTTCGGAAGACTTTACTTCCTTTTAATGATGGAATTGATTCATCGTGTAGATCCATCTCTTCTTTTCTTTCATTGGGTAAAACAGTTTAGTTTAGTTCAAAGCAAAAGTATTTTCAGTTATTTGTTACAAATATATGTGGCATATGTTTAAAATAACTTGGTAAATTTTCCCACACTTGGCTTTTTATTTTTCTTTTTATCGTCCTCTATTCCATTTTAAATGAATTTTAACATTTTAGTTTGTTTCTCAATTTATCTCCTTTCCGAGGTAACAATAATTTCGGTGTTTGAAACCTAGTTTTATCGTTCATAAATATGTATAAACATGATTTTGAATTCATTTAATTGAAAATTTTGAAAAATTTTACTAGAATTGGGTAGTCAGTATATAAGACTAGGGCTGTTCTTTTTTATCAGAGAGCACTAGATTCTAATACAACTACTGCTTTACTAGTATTTTTAATGGTAACCAAGTGTTTAATATAAAAAATTTTAAAATCCGAAAGAATTTAACCCCTTCCCACACTTAAGATCTTGCAATGCCCTCATTTGCAAGAAATCAGTAACAATTTAAATTATTGAGGGTGATTTGTGTGAAAATGATTAAATTTTTACCAAAGTTTCCAAATATATTGGCGTTTGTTTGCTGAATGATAAATGGTGCACATCATTTGTTCATTCCGTCTTGTTGTTATTTCACATATATTTTGCATCATTGTCGTCAAAATTACTTGCTTTTGCTGAACTTAATGCCAGTCTTTGAAAATGCATTGTTTTACCCTGTTGTGTACATAAGATAAACTGCAAACATATATACATATTTTTGAAGTTTGGTATATTACCCCACATTCAAAAATTATTAAAATCTAAGAATAAAAGTTAGATAAATATAAAAATGATTACAATATTAACAAAAAATATTAAACATATCAATAATTACAAATTACAAAATAAAAATAAAAATAAGTAAACTAAGGATGATATTGGTACCAATAGGGGTTCCACGCATAACCATAAGTGCTATAGAATGCCTCGGCAGGGTCATACGTAGGATATGGTGGCTGCATCTCTATCGACCAAGGAGGGAAGACGGGTTTCGGTGTAGGAATATAGTTTCTACCTATATGTTGGCAATGCGCTATGATCTGGTTCTGATGAACTTGCCAATCTTCAAATGCTCTCTGTCTAGCATTTTCGTATTCCTGAGAAGCTATAAACCTTTGCATTTCTTGCATCTGGTTCCCCCCTCCTACATTACCTTGTTCCTGGTTTCTCTCTACCTGTGGATGTCTACCATTGTATCGTACTGCGGCGTTATTTCGCCGCTTCAACACTTTCGCACCATGGTACACATTTAAACCTATAGTGTCGCGGGGTTCCGGCTCTTCTACTAATAATCCCCCCCGACTTATATCCACACCGAGATATTCACCAATCAAAGTAATAAAAATACCACCTCCTATTATGCTATGTGGACGCATCCCTCGAACCATAGCTGATAAATAATAACCCACACAATATGGTATACTTACAGCGCTGTGTGGGTCTCGAATACACATATGGTAAAACAAATCTTGTTCATTTACCTTTTCTTTGTTTTTACCCCTTTGTGTAATCGAATTAGCTAAAAACCTATGTATTACTCTTAATTCGGCTCTATCTATATCCAAATAAGAGTAGTTTCCCCCTTTGAAACGGTGGTGGCTTGTCATTTGACTCCACACACCGTGTGTATCAAAATTCTCATCTATTTTCCTACCGTTTAGTATCAATCCTCTACAATCGGCAGATGCTAATTCCTCAGGCGTATATATACGTAAAGCCTGAGCCATGTCCAGTAAAGACATGTGGCGCATCGAACCGCCTAACAAAAATCTAACAAAAGAACGATCGGTTAAACTGGCTACCCGATCATTCAACTCTATACTACATAACAACTCTTCACACCATACTTTATATACAGGTCTGCGTATGGTGAATAAACATATCCAGTCATTAAAAGAAGAATTACCATACCTCTGTACCAGTAATTCCCTAATTGGCCCGGCCAATTCTACAGCTTCCAAGGGTCCCCATTCTATGACCCTTGGTACCTCAACAACCTTAGAGTGAAGAGTATGCAAACCCCGTTGATATTTTGGATAATCTATCCAAAGTCTGTCAAATCGCAGGTTCGGGTGCAACTGTTCCAAATGCATATCTGAAAAGGTCATGACTGGATGAGGTACATCCTGCCTGTAGTAGTTATCTACCTCCTGTTGTTCCAAGTTCTCAGCAGGAGCATGGCGGGCTTGGGATGAAGATTCACCCCTTTCATTCTGCAAAACACATCAAACACAAATTTTGTGCATCCAAATATGCATTAGTGTCAGCAAAATCATCAATCAAAATAATTACAATGACATTATCAATTTATATCAAACTTAAGCTTATTTTCACATTTTTATCAAATCTACACTTTTTCAAATAAGCATATACGAAAATTTTCGCTAAGTTCATAAGCATTCAACTCAAATAACATGTCAAAATAATCATTACTAGCAAATAAACAAGTCTCAAATGGCATTATCTTTCAAAAATCAAGTTCATGAATTTTGGACTTGAAAAAGTCCACTTTAATTCTCAAAATCATGTTTAGGCTCAAAGTTTGGATCATTTAACTACCTAGACATGTTACACTACTCAATTTAGCAATAATTCATGACAAAAATCGGCCATAACCTGTTTATATCAAAAAGCCCCAAATTTGCTCAAGAACACAAACCCTAGATTCTAAAGATTTTGAAGTTTTTGGCTTCAAATCATGTTAACAAGCATCAATCTAGGTTATACATGCATAATATACTAACAATTTAACACTAATTACACTAAAAATTAACAAAATTCAAATTATGAAAATATGCTAAAGAACACACTAAAATTCGGATTTAAAGGTGATTTGGGGTGTAATTGTACCTGTTTTCTTGAGTAGTTCCTAGATATCATCCTTCTCAACATGATTGTAGTGAAAAATTTGAAGATTAACGGTGAAAAATCGAGTTTTTGGGATGATTTTTGTGGGTTTTCTCGGGTCTTTTTCGCAGTATTTTGGGTGTTTTTGTGTTGGTGGGAGTGAACTGATCGTGTGCAGCTGTTTTATTTTTTTCTGTAATTTGGTCCCTCCGCGAGTCGCGGAGGTTTGTACTGAAAACTCCGCGAGTCGCGGAGTTATTTTTTTTTTTTTTTTTTTTTTTTTTTTTTTTTTTTTTTTTTTTTTTATAATCTTTAACTTATAAAACAATTAAGAAATTAATTTTAAAATTTTGTTTCCCTTGTTATTTAGGACGAGGTCGTTTCGGATCGATGTCCTAGTCCGTCCCTCGACAAAATTTTAAAATTTGTCTTTTTGTAGCGATTGTTTTAAAAGCTAAGATTTTTGGGTTTTTTAATGTTTTTGGCATACTTTAAATCAATAAGATTAAAAATAATGATAATAAAAGTTCTCGTCCCTCCCTCGGGTAAAGCAATTTCGGTTCAAAGACCTAGTCTTCAACTTACGACGAATTTTAAAAATCATATTTTTAACTTAATGAGATAAAGTAAATTTTTGTTTTTAAATTCACACAACTTAAATATTAAATTCAAAATTAAAAAATTAAAAATTAAAAATTCACACCAAACTTAAAATTTGAAATGCATAAAATTAAAAATTAATATTTTAAAAATTAAAAATTCACACCAAACTTAATTTAAAAATTCATATTTTTTTAAAAATTAAAAATTCACACCAAACTTAATTTAAAAATTCAAATATTTACAATTTTAAATATATTGTTTTTACAAAGTTTACAATATTAATTTAAGATTTAAATATTAATTTTAAAAACATGGTAAAAATAAATTAAAAATCTTTTTGTCTTTTTATCCCACTTTAATCAATCAAATATTATCAAAAATATGCGCCCCTCTTTTCGGTAAAGTAATTTCGGTTCCAAGACCTAATTTAACTCATGACGAATTTTTGAAATATTTTGGTTTGATTGATTAAAGATATTTATACCTTAAGAATAAACGTTAAATTTCGCAGTGATGTAATAAATTTTTGAAGGATATCAATAATTTCGGTCGCCAAACCTAATTTTATTTAATACCAATTTAATACTTTTTAGCGAACAAATTAGCGTTTATTATCAAAAGGTTAAAAATAAAAATAAAAATAAAAACTGTACAGACATACCTGTGAAATAGATTTCTTAGTTATATGATCTATTATATTCATAAGATAGTCGGTTTAATTGGTTTTCCATGGCTGCATAGGCGTAACCTCGAGCATTCATTGTCTTTTCTTCTAAACATATGAACGGTCCGTCTCTGCATAAAGTAACAAATTCGGTATTTGAATAGGTTTGATTATTTGAACATTTACCTCCATGTGACCATTTTCCGCATTTGTGACATTTTTCTAGGTGTCGTGCTCTTCTTTTCGCTGCGGATTTTGATTTTCCTTTACCAAATTGTAACTTATTATCTTCGCATCTGGATCCTTTTCTAACTCCGTCCATTCTTTCTCTGATTACTGATACTAATTCACTCGGTAGTATGTCATTATTTCTTTTAGTGATCAAAGCGTGTAGCATTAGACCATGGTTTAGTTCACAGGCAGTCTTCATTTCGTAAAAACCTAAAAAAATAAAAATTCAGAATGGGGGGAGAAGACTAGTTCTTTAGGGTCTGCTAGGGAAAGACCATACGTGTTCCATTTTCGAGAACTACACGAAAACAGACAATCTAACTCTAACAGAAATACATATTATCCTTTAAAGACTTGATTCTCCCCACACTTAGTTAGCTGTGGTGTCGAAATTGTGATTAACTTCATCGTTAATTTCTCTTGGTCCATAATCAACTTGCATATCCGTGACTTTTTCTTTAAGCCATTGGTCGGATTCCTGTGTAATTTCCACAATTTCAACTAGTTTTTCCTTTTCTTTAGGTGATAGATTGGATACTAACCGGTTACATAACTTAAAGTTCCCCTTGGTTCTAGCATCGCGAATCCGTTTAATAAGTTTCTTCATTGAACTATTAATAACGGGATCATTAAATTTCGTATCAACAACGGGGTTCTTTGTTATCATGTCATCATTAGGTGTTACTTCATTTTTCCCACACTTAGGCGTTTCATTATTGCTAAGTATTACCGTTGGAGTTGGTAAAAACACATCGTTCTTACCATCTGCAGATTGTGGTTGTTGCATTGCTCTATCAACTGAAAAGGTAACACTCTCATCCTCTATACTTAGGGTCAGTTTCTTACCGAACACGTCTATCATTGCTTTAGCCGTGTTTAAGAATGGTCTTCCTAATATGAGAGGAACTTGAGAATCTTCTTCCATGTCCAAAACAACAAAATCTACTGGAAATACTAAAGTACCAACTTTAACTAGCATGTTCTCCATTATCCCTCTAGGATATTTTATTGATCGATCTGCTAGTTGTATGCTTATTCTGGTTGGTTTCAATTCTCCAAGGTCTAGTTTAGCGTATAGTGAATACGGCATTAGATTTATACTAGCACCTAAGTCTGCCAATGCTTCTATTGAACTAAGACTACCCAGAAAACATGGAATTGTGAAACTTCCTGGATCAGATAGTTTTTCTGGTATCTTATTCAACAGCACTGCTGAACAATTAGCATTCATAGTAACAGCCGAGAGTTCTTCCATTTTCTTTCTATTCGTGATTAGATCTTTTAAGAATTTAGCATACCTTGGCATTCCTGAAATTACATCAATGAAAGGAAGATTTACATTTATCTGTTTAAACATATCCAAGAATTTGGATTGCTCGGCTTCAAGTTTTTCCTTCTTCATTTTACTCGGGTAAGGAAGTGGTGGTTGGTATGGTTTAACATAAGGTTTATCCTTAACTGTGTTATCTTCATTAACCTTTTCAACTACCGGTTCTTTTTCCTTATCTTGATCAGGTTGTGGTTCTTGTGTAGTAGGAATAGTTTCATCAGAAGTTACAGGTATTTCAGGTGGTTTAAGTGTTGTACCACTTCTTGTGGTAATAGCTTTAGCTGTTTCATTCCGGGGGTTAGCATTTGTATCGCTAGGTAGACTTCCCGGTTTTCTTTCACCTATTAACCTTGCTAGGTTACTTACTTCTTGTTCCAGATTTTGAATAGAAGCTTGTTGATTTCTAAATGCTTGAGCATTTTGTTCATTGGTTTGTTTTTGAGATGTGAAAAACTGCGTTTGAGTTTCAACTAGCTTCGTCATCATATCTTCTAAATTCGGCTTTTTATCATCGGTTTGTTGTGGTGGTTTGTTTTGAAAATTCGGTCTTTGCTGATTATAAGTATTATTGGATAATTGTGGATTGCTAGGACCTTGTTGGTTGTTGTATGGAATATTTCGGTTATAATTCTGGTTTTGATTATAAATCGGTCTTGGCGGTTGATAATTATTCTGATAATTATTTCCAGGCCTTTGGTTTATGTATGAAATATTCTCTCTTTGTTCCATTGTTAATTCAATACTGAGACAATCTTTTGTCAAATGTGGTCCTCCACACTGCTCACAACTAATTCGTATTGAGTGAATATCCTTAGTCATCTTTTCCATTCGTCTCTCGAAAGCATCTATCTTTGCGGAAATGGAATCTAAGTCATGGCTAGAATCGGCTCTAGCTGCTTTAGATGATCTAATGATATCTTTTTCTTGGTGCCACTCATGTGAGTGGGAAGCAGTATTATCAATAATTTTGTAAGCATCAGTTTCGGTTTTCTTCATAATCGAACCACCAGCTGCTATATCTATGTCTTTTCTTGTAGTGATGTCGCATCCTTGGTAGAATATTTGTACTATTTGACAGGTGTCTAAACCATGTTGCGGACATCCTCTTAATAACTTTCCATATCTTGTCCACGCCTCATATAGAGTTTCATTTGGCTTTTGTGTGAACGTAACAATTTCTGCTTGAAGTCTTACGGCTTTAGATGCGGGAAAGAATTGTTTAAGAAATTTATCAATTAAAACGTCCCATGTATCGATCGCCCCTTCGGGTAACGATTCCAACCAATCTTTGGCTTCTCCCTTTAAAGTCCAGGGAAATAACATGAGATATATCTGTTCATCCTCCACTTCTCGTATTTTAAATAGTGTGCAGATCCTATTAAAGGTACGTAGATGTTCATTTGGATCTTCCTTCGGCGCACCACTAAATTGGCATTGATTAGTCACCATGTGTAAAATTTGTCCTTTGATTTCATAATCTGGCGCATTAATGTCTGGATGAGTAATTGCGTGACCTTGGCCAGTGCGTTTAGCTCTCATTCGGTCTTCCATACTTAAAGGTTCCAGATTCTCCATAATTGAATTTGTTGAATCGGTATCACTAGATGATTCTGATTTAATAGTTCGTTCCTCAACAATCTCTGTTTGAATGATTGGTGGTTCCGGAGGAAAGTTTAATGGTTCAGGATCTATGAACCGTTCCTGAATATTTTCTGGATTCTCAATTGTGAGGTTTGTTTCAAAAACTGGATTATCGGAAATTTGAACTGAGGTACTTGGTCGACTGGATGACGATTCTAAAGAAAAATCAACGGCGGTTATATTTGTTAAACGATGTCTTGATCGAGTTACAGGTGGTGAACGTACAAAAGGTGGTGAACGTCTTGCTCGGTGCATTCACTGAATATCCTATTAGTTTTTAAAAAGGAAAGAAAAATTATAATAAGTTATCCAATCAATAGACTTTTCTGATTTTGCCCACGTTTCGAATAGCCAAAAGATGCAGCAGAGGGGCAGGATTCGTTTGGTCTCAATATAATTGAGGACTGTTTGGCTCCAATAACCCGGTCCACGTACAAATCCAACTATTACTACGAACCAGAAAATTTTGATGTCTATCAATTTAACCACTCAAAATAAATTTTCGTAATTTTAAGAAATTTAGATAAGAAGTAGAAAAAAATTCTAAGTCCTAAAACTAGAATGGCGAGAAATAAGAGAGAAAAAGATTGCGCGTCGCAAAATGTCGAAAAAGAAAAATGGTTGAAAAATAAAAGGTGACGGAAATAAAAGAAACTTATAAAAACTTAAAAATACTTAACTAATTTAACCTTATTACTACAACTAACTTAAAATTATAATCGCAAATTGAAATTACTAATTGGAATGATAATTGATACATAGTAAAAGGTCTAAAAATATTAAAGCTTACAGGAAAAACTAAATCCCAAATGGAAATAACTTAAAAAGAAACTAAAACTTAAAAAGGCGTCGCAAAATTCTAAAGCACCTAATTCTTAGTCTAAAGAAAAAGCACTTAAGGAATTCTACGGCAAAGCCTAAAAATCTAGGAGTAAAAATAACTATAGCTAAAACTAAGTTTAAAATTAATTATGAGCTAAAAAATACAAATATTACGCTACAACGATTAAAAAGGTACAAAATATAAAAATATACAAAAAGTTATAAAAAGTACAATTTTTATAAAAATATTATTTTTATATTATTTATTTTACTAAACTATTAATTTTACAATTTAATAAAAACTTATTAAAACTAAATACATATATAAAGTAAAAAGTAAAAATAAAACTAAAATTAATAATAATAATAATAATTAAGTAATTAATAATAATAATAATAAATTAAAACCCGTGATTAGGGTTTTGTCCGTGTGTCAGAAACCCTCCGCGAGTTGCGGTGAATAAAGAGGAAAACCCCGCGAGTCGCGGGGTTCAGTAATTCAGTTGACAGGTAGTACTTTTACGCGTTTTCTTTATTTTTTTTTTTTTTTTATTTTGTTTTCTGTTTTTAATTTAAATAAACGATTTTTAATAAAATTTATATTTTTATAAATTAAAATAAAGATAAAGAAACTTATAAAACTTAAATATTTAACAAAATCCTAAAAATACTTATATTTTTGTTTTTCTTTTTATATTTTTGAATGATTAAAACGTAATTTTTACAAAAACGACTTTTAATAAAAGTAAATAAAAATCTTTTTTTTTTTTTTTTTATATATTAGCGTTGCGCTTCCGGCTTTTAAGATGTAAGTTCCCCGGCAGCGGCGCCAAAAATACTTGATGTTTCGCGAGGTGTATATAAAATAGTTATTATTTTTATTAGAAAATACTATTAAATACGATACAATTTTACACAAGATATTTATTTATTTATAGAATGGATATACTTAAACCTTGCTACAACACTTATAGGCAGTGTACCTAATCGTACAGTAGTGTAGTTTTTAGTAAGTCCGGTTCGTTCCACAGGGAAATCTTTAAGCAAAGCTCAACGCTATATTAGTTTACTTTTATAAAAATACAAATATATATATAAGTAATATTATTATTATAAAGAGGGGTTTTTACCGTTTAATGACCGGTTTGTCGATTTTAAAACTTTAGTCGCAGTTAAAACCTAATGTAAAATACAAAATAAATACAAGACTTTAAATTAAAGCGTAAAGTAAATAACGATAATGAAATTGCTAATAATAAAAATGCGATAAAAATTAAATTGCGATAATTAAAAAGTACGATAATTAAAAGTGCGATAAAATGAAATAACAATAAATAAAATGCGATAATTAGAAGTGCAATTAAATATAAAATAAAGGAAATAAAATATGAAATAAAAGAATTATGCTTATTTAAACTTCCGTAATCATGATGTTTGACGTGTTGATTTTAGTTTTATGCCCTTGGGTTAATTGTCCTTTGTCCTGGATTATTCAATATGTCCGTCTGGTTTTTGTCCATAACAGTCCATCAGTCATAAATATAAATTGCAAGTGTCCTTGTCAAATTATTATTATACCCGAAGATAAATATTCCAACTAATTGGGGATTCGAATTGTAACAAGGTTTTAATACTTTGTTTAATGAATACACCAGGTTATCGACTGCGTGTAAACCAAGGTTTTACTACTTTGTTAACAATTACACCAATTACCCTTGAATGTAATTTCACCCCTGTTTTAATTATTCTAGTGGCTATTAATCCATTCCCGTGTCCGGTTAAATGAACGATTATTCGTACATATAAATACCCTGCCCATCGTGTCCGATCGAGTGTATATGGTAATTTATAGGGACGCCCAATTGTAAATCTTTATATTAACATTAACAAACTTTCATTTAGTTAAACAAATATAAAGCCCATTAATAGCCCATAGCCTAGTTTCCACAAGTGTCGTTCTTTTGTCCAAACCCCAATTATGGTACAAAGCCCAATTACCCAATTTTAGTAATTAGCCCAACATCATGATTACTTCGTTTTAAACAAGCATAATAATAACTTAGCTACGAGACATTAATATAAAAAGGTTGAACATAACTTACAATGATTAAAAATAGCGTAGCGTTACACGGACAGAATTTCGACTTACACCCTTACAACATTCGCTAACATACCCTTATTATTAGAATTTATAATTAAAATTAAAATATAAATTATAAATATAAATATATTACTTCGTATGAAGAGAAGAAAAAAATGATGATATTTTGATCAGAATTCGGGTTGATTTATAGCCAGGAATGGTTTTTGGGGCTCCGCGACTCGCGGCAAAAACCCCTTTAAACTCCGCGAGTCGCGGAGAGGTATTTTCATTTTACACCCTTGGAGTTTCTGGCTGCCGACGGTTTTAATAATATATATATATAATATATATATAATTAATATAATTAATTATATATTATATTATATTTATATACATAGTTAACTTGTAATTTTTAGTCCGTTGCGTCGAGCGTTAAGAGTTGACTCTAGTCCCGGTTCCGGATTTTCGAACGTCCTTGCGTACAATTTAATATCTTGTACTTTGCGTTTTGAATCTTGTACTCTTGTGATTTCGAGACGTTTCTTATCAATAATTGGAACCTTTTTGATTGTCTTTTGTTCTTTTGAGCTTTTTGGTCGTTTGCGTCTTCAAATCGTCGAATCTGTCTTTTGTCTTCACCTTTTATTATTTAAACGAATATCACTTGTAAATAGAACAATTGCAACTAAAAGCTTGTCTTTCTTGAGGAATAATGCTATGAAATATATGTTCGTTTTTAGCATTATCAGTTATGCTAATTCCACACATTCCACCCTTACAGATTTAGGTACTGCTGTTAGGACTGGGTGTAGGTGTTGAAGACATGTTTGACCCCTTGAACTCTGATGTGGACTTTTGTAACCCATGTTTTGTAATAAAGTAACACCGTTTTGTAAACGTTAACGATATACCGTGGATTTGTGTAATAATTAAATTGTTGTTGTGATTTAAATATTAAAGTCTTTCGATATGTTATAAAAAAATGGCCGGTGTTACAAGTTGGTATCAGAGCATAGGTTTGGCAACAAGTACATGCGTGTATTTTGTTCCCAAACCTTGATATAAGTTAAACATGTCAGTGGGGTGGGGTTAAGTGAATGGAGGGATACGTATGTGTTAGTAGTGCCTTGCTAACCAGTTATCCAATAAGCTTTTCTGTGAGCCATTTTATACCACTAGTATGGCTGATAGAAATGCGAAAGCTATTAGCCCTTCTAACCCCGGAACATTCAGAGCACCTGTCCAGGGTTATGAATCTGATGATGATCAATACAGTTATATCTATGAACTAGAGAGTAAGCTAAAAGAGGCTCGAGATAGTGTGGCTGAGCTAGAGTTGGCTCAACTTGCAGGGAATGATGATACACCACCGAGATATCTGATCGCACAATCTCAAACAATACCTAATGTGAACCAGGCCCAATTTCAATACCCGATGCAAAATCAAATGCCCTAACAGTACTATATGCCACCACAATACGTCATTCCTTATCAGAACCCGATGATGATGAACCTATATCAAATGCACATGTTCTAACAACCATTCATGCAACCAAAGAAAAAGTGCACCCGTAAACAGTTCCTAGCTTGTAAACCCCCCTGAGTAATCAGGAAGTTCCAACCCAACAGAAACCCTAAACTGGTTAAGGGAAGTAGAAAGAGCGTTAAAAGCTTGTCAGTGTGAACCAGAATTACGGGTTGTGTATGCTAGTATGATACTGAAGAATAAGGCTATGCTTTGGTGGGAATCCTTGACCTCGAGTATCCTGAAGGAACAAGTAAATTTGATCACGTGGGAGCAATTTTCTGGACTTTAGTCTGAACTCTATTGTAATCATTTTGATATGAACCAGATGAATACAAAGTTTCTTGAAATGAAAATGACTCCTCCAATGACGATTGATAAGGTAGTGGAACAGTATATGGGATAAACTGCAGTTTGTTCAGCAATGGGTGGACGAATCATCTCGGATTCAGCATTTTGTCAAAATAATTCTACCGGAGTATAGAACTTTTGTGAGGACAGCTACATCGTTATCTCAGGCTATTGTGATGGCCAAGATGGTGGAGATGGATGTCAAGGCTGCCAGAGATAGAATGTTTAGAAATGTGATGTACCAAGGTGGGCAAGAAACCAGTCAATCAAGTTATAAGTCAAAGAAGTCACTTGGGTTCAGATAAAAGGGAAAGGTAGCCAGAGTAGATCTGGATCTAGCACAGGTAGGTCAGACTGATGTAGGATGTGTAAACCTTCACACAGTGGACAATGTACAGATGCAATGAGGCGTTGTCTAAGGTGTGGTGTTGTTGGTCATGCGTCTCAAATGTGTACGTTTCCAAGTAGTGTCAAAACAAGACCGGATCCGGGTATATCAATAAGATTGTATAGTGTCAAAAGGTTAAAGATAATCATTCGAAAGTGTCAAAGCTTGAAGATAATCATTCTAGAGTGTCAAAAGCTTAAAAATATTATATGATGAATAAGTTTGTTGAAGTGAAAGTGTAAAAGAGTATATAGCCTTTAAGAGAATTAGATCAAAAAGTAATTATATTTGATTTTTTGTCCAACCAATCAGGATCATCAAATTCCTTATTTAAATTCTTGTACACAAAAACTTCATTCACGTAATAGTATAGAATGTAGCTAAGACGTACTGCCACAGACTCCATTGGTGCTATCAAGATAAATGAATTGTATGTATCTTCTGCTTTTGTATTCCCACCGAAGTTTTCCATTGTCCGGGTAAATTTAAGATATTAAAGTTTGTAGTCATTCCATTTAGTAGGATAAGTAACTTTATAAGTCAGATGATTGAAATCCTTTATACATTGTATGTTCTTGTTGCCTTCTTCCTCGTATATCTTTCATTTCTTTATAAAGTCAATCACATACACATCTTTGACTTTAACATAGACCGTTGCTACTAATATATCCCTTTTCTAAATTCCAAGAAGATATGGTCTTGTTTTTCATCTGTTAGAACTTGTTTTCCTTTTTTTTTTTCTTACTTTCTTTTCTACAAGCTCACTTGTTTTACTCTTAGCTTTTTCACTTAGCATAACTTGTATTCTTATCCGTCTTTCATCTCTAATTTTGGTACTTATTAATCGTCATGGTACCAAAATTGCAAATCAACTTCGAATCACCAAATCTCCTTATATTCCAGGATACTCCATATAACTCTCTAGGGGGCAAGAATTGGCCTAAAACATTGGGCCTTAATGAACCTAGTACATGAAGTTGGACTAACACTATGATGCCCCTTAAATTATTTTGCCCATTGCGGTGCCACGTTGTACTCGGCCCAAAGTTCGGCCCTAAAGTTCAAGTGCAAGTGAAGTTGACAAATCAAAATTAAAGAATAACGTATTAAAACTAAAATCTAATCCCGCAAAAGATTGTTCATGTTTTATCGAGATTCTTCTGACAAAGTGATAAAAAGATTTTAGTTAAGTTGTATAGAATTTAAAATCTTATAATAGTTATTATTAATTAAGATACTTAAGTACAATAAAAAAATTGAAAGTTTGTAATGTTTAATTTAATTGAGTTCATAGTAGAAGTTTTGTAATTTACATGGAGAGTCATGGCTTATAAAGTCATTGTAAGTTGTTTTCTATTTCCTAATTTCCTAATTGCTCGCAAGGGATGGTTGTTTCAATAAATTTTCTCGAATAAAAAAAACAACATTTAAAATTTCATCTAAGTAGATCTTTGATTCAAATTAATTGCACACTAATCAATAGAGATACTGTAAAATGTGCGTACGTTGCTTAATAGATGAAAAAGAATAACTAATAAAGAAATGAAGATTGATATTTTTGAAATATCACTCATTTGATAAAACAAAAAAAAGATTTGTTTAATCTTGGGGTACTTATTTAAAAAAGAGTAGTAAATTTATTTTGTGTATAGCAAACAACTTTGTGATATAGAAGAGATCTTTAAGAAGATGAAAAAGTGAATATATATAGTTGATGTGCGAGAAGTGTCGTATAAATTGTCGTATAAAATAATATGGAAAAATACCGATTAAAGATTTCTACACACTAACGGGCAGTGTACCCGATCGTGTAGTAGTATAGTAACTGGTTTAGTTCCGTGTATCGTTCCAAGGACAGTTGTATTAGCCAAACTAGAATTAGAAACTATATTATGATTAACTAAGTAAATGAAACTTAAAGGTACAAGTTTTATGTTTTGGTGGCCATTTAACGATTTAGCCAAATCAGAGAAGGTTAAATGTAAAAACAATATTTTTGGTCTTTTAAATTTATAAGATGAAAATAAATGCAAAGAAAGCAAGTAAGATAGTTTTGATTTAAATCAAAGAGATGAAATGTTCATCTAGATATTTTACCCTCGGTATTGGATGTAAGTTTTGATATTAAGGTCTGATTGAATAATTATGTGTGTAAGTTATCTAATAGGTTCACTAAGAGTTCTCTTGAATAAACACGCAAACACAATCACAAGATCAAGGGTTCCCTTTTCACTATGGTTCTTGTATTTGTAATCAAATAACTATTATAGGCATGCTAATCACCTAAATCGACCCGCCAAGAGTTCTCTTTAGCGAGTACTCAAACTAGAATTACTAAGTGAGGGTTCCCTATTACTTAGACCTTTTCGTTTGTGACTAGTTGATTAGCTAGATCAAAGACTTGAATAACAATTGTCTTTGTGTTTGCTCTACACAATTCATTCCTATTTTGTTTAACCATTTTAATCTAGTTTACCCCCTTGGTCCGGTTTAGTAAACAATCAATCTAAGACAAGTTGATTGTAAATCAATATGATACATCAACAAGAGTTCTCTTTATCAACAACATATCAATTAACTAGATACAAATGATTTTAACAGCAATAAGCATGGTTCTTAATTCAAGCTTTAATCTATCACACATAATACATTCAATCAATAAGATTACATCCAATACCTTGGTTATTAATCTAGACAAACATTATAGAAACTAGCCAACAATCATGGTAACAGACAACATAACAATCAGATTAACAACTGAAATCATTGTTTTAGAACAAGGAATAACCTACAAGAACAAGGAGTTCTTGGATGATGAAGGTTTTGATCTTTGATGTCTTGATGTTGAGCCTCTTCCAAGAGCTTGGAGTTCTCCAATTTTGCTCCTCAAAATCGTCTCTGTACTCTCTGGTCCGTAAGTTATGAAACAGTCCCTCAAAACAGTAGTTTTAAAGTGGAGAAAGTAGGTAAAAATCACAAAAGTCGGCTGAAACCTACTACGAGACGGCGTCCAAAAAGGCTGGAAGGCGTCCCGTCCTTAATAGCTAGATGACGTCTTCAAATACAGGACGGCGTCCTGTTTCAAGAGGCTGGACGGCGTCCTATAACCCCGGACGGCGTCCAGATATGCTGAAATCCACTGTTTCGCTTTCTTTTCAATCCTCTTTTATTTGGACGAAGCCTAACACCTTGGAAGCTTTGTTTTACCATTTTAGAGCACTAAATAGACCTTAAGTCGTATCGGGATCAACCAATGTCATAAATCATCAAAACTCTTTGTAAATCACTCTTCCGATACAAATTTGCGCATCTTGGATTATCACTTGTAGAAACGCCTTCATTATCCTCGATTCTAGAGAATTTTACACGATATTGCGATAGATATATATGATGTTATTGAGCAATATCAAAACACCCCACACTTAAACCTTGCTTGTCCTCAAGCAATTCTTTCTTTACAAAGTAGAACAATATCAAACATAATCACACAATATAGATTACAAACATTACATGAATCACTCGAAGCACACGAAACACACACGTTGATATGAAACACAACTCACGCTATATACACAATGGAAACACACGCTTTAAGTATAGCACACTTTTATTGAAATCACACGCACGCTATATACACAATGGAAACACACACACACATTTTTGGGAGATTAGAGCCAAGTATCCGAAAAATTTGACCCTAGGGAAATCAGGATCTTATGAAAACGTTTTATGGTTTTGAAAATATCATGCTAGTTTTTAATACTATGCACGTTTTCCGATTTTGATTGGATTTTCTGAATTTTTAAAAATGAGTGCTGGTTTCCCGCTATTGGTCAAGCCAATCCCTCCCACGGTACCTAACATTACGAGATGTCGGTAGAAAATAATGTGCTTCAGGAGGATACACATTACGTCCGGACATCATTGACAATTATGAGGTAATCATCTAATCCGTTAAATCAATCATGAAGATTGAGGTTTATCAGTCTTAAAAGCTGATATTTTACCTTTCTGGAGGTTATCCTTCCGGGGATCTGATAAATCACTAACATTTTGTGTATACATGGTGCCCCCCCGTTTTACTAGTTAATCTCCCTCATTGAGATAAATTTTGACTACCAGTTTCCCTGTTTGACGTTGAGGCCTGATAGATTTCCAGTCGATGTCAGTAATGACTTTTCAAGAGTTTTTGTCACCCTAGAACTGGTCTGGACTACATCTTCTGAATTGAATCAGTAAGTGTGTCATTTGGAAGACTTTACTTCCTTGAGGATGGAAAAGATACATCCTATTGGTCATATCAAGTGGTCGGACGCAACATTGTCCTTGTTAGGAGAAACAATGAGGACCGTCCTTAGGATTTTTGATCTGGCGCGAGATCCGGTTTCCAACCACGCTATACAATCACCGCTCTCTCACGGTTTACACTCGTTTTGGTACAAGTGACCTACAAGTTAGCTTACTAAACTAGTAGGATTTTCATTCAAATAATTGAATGATAGTGCAACTTCAAAGACTATTAATAATTTAAAATGTAAACCAACATTTATTTTCTAGATTTTAAGATCATAATGCGTATAACATGGTTTTTTGGACTTTTAAAATTTTCAAGTAGCCTTAAAAACGATTAAAAGTCCAAAAAACCATGTTATACGCATTATGATCTTAAAATCTAGAAAATAAATGTTGGTTTACATTTTAAATTATTAATAGTCTTTGAAGTTTCACTATCATTCAATTATTTGAATGAAAATCCTACTAGTTTAGTAAGCTAACTTGTAGGTCACTTGTACCAAAACAAGTGTAAACCGTGAGAGAGCGGTGATTGTATAGCGTGGTCGGAAACCGGATCTCGCGCCAGATCAAAAACCCTAAGGACGGTCCTCATTGTTTCTCCTAACAAGGACAATGTTGCGTCCGACCACTTGATATGACCAATAGGATGTATCTTTTCCATCCTCAAGGAAGTAAAGTCTTCCGAATGACACACTTACTGATTCAATTCACAAGATGTAGTCCAGACCAGTTGTAGGGTGACAAAAACTCTTGAAAAGTCATTACTGACATCGACTGGAAATCTACCAGGCCTCAACGTCAAACAGGGAAACTGGTAGTCAAAGTTTATCTCAATGAGGGAGATTAACTAGTAAAACGGGGGGGCACCATGTATACACAAAATGTTAGTGATTTATCAGATCCCCGGAAGGATAACCTCCAGAAAGGTAAAATATCAGCTTTTAAGACTGATAAACCTCAATCTTCATGATTGATTTAACGGATTAGATGATTACCTCATAATTGTCAATGATGTCCGGACGTAATGTGTATCCTCCTAAAGCACATTATTTTCTACCGACATCTCTTAATGTTAGGTACCGTGGGAGGGATTGGCTTGACCAATAGCGGGAAACCCGCACTCATTTTTAAAAATTCAGAAAATCCGATCAAAATCGGAAAACGTGCATAGTATTAAAAACTAGCATGATATTTTCAAAACCATAAAACGTTTTCATAAGATCCTGATTTCCCTAGGGTCAAATTTTTCGGATACTTGGCTCTAATCTCCCAAAAATGTGTGTGTGTGTTTCCATTGTGTATATAGCGTACGTGTGATTTCAATAAAAGTGTGCTATACTTAAAGCGTGTGTTTCCATTGTGTATATAGCGTGAGTTGTGTTTCATATCAACGTGTGTGTTTCGTGTGCTTCGAGTGATTCATGTAATGTTTGTAATCTATATTGTGTGATTATGTTTGATATTGTTCTACTTTGTAAAGAAAGAATTGCTTGAGGACAAGCAAGGTTTAAGTGTGGGGTGTTTTGATATTGCTCAATAACATCATATATATCTATCGCAATATCGTGTAAAATGCTCTAGAATCGAGGATAATGAAGGCGTTTCTACAAGTGATAATCCAAGATGCGCAAATTTGTATCGGAAGAGTGATTTACAAAGAGTTTTGATGATTTATGACATTGGTTGATCCCGATACGACTTAAGGTCTATTTAGTGCTCTAAAATGGTAAAACAAAGCTTCCAAGGTGTTAGGCTTCGTCCAAATAAAAGAGGATTGAAAAGAAAGCGAAACAGTGGATTTCAGCATATCTGGACGCCGTGCGGGGTTATAGGACGCCGTCCAGCCTCTTGAAACAGGACGCCGTCCTGTATTTGAAGACGCCGTCTAGCTATTAAGGATGGGACGCCGTCTAGCCTTTTTGGACGCCGTCCCGTAGTAGGTTTCAGCCGACTTTTGTGCTTTTTACCTACTTTCTCCACTTTAAAACTACTATTTTGAGGGACTGTTTCATAACTTACGGACCAGAGAGTACAGAGACGATTTTGAGGAGCAAAATTGGAGAACTCCAAGCTCTTGGAAGAGGCTCAACATCAAGACATCAAAGATCAAAACCTTCATCATCCAAGAACTCCTTGTTCTTGTAGGTTATTCCTTGTTCTAAAACAATGATTTCAGTTGTTAATCTGATTGTTATGTTGTCTGTTACCATGATTGTTGGCTAGTTTCTATAATGTTTGTCTAGATTAATAACCAAGGTATTGGATGTAATCTTATTGATTGAATGTATTATGTGTGATAGATTAAAGCTTGAATTAAGAACCATGCTTATTGCTGTTAAAATCATTTGTATCTAGTTAATTGATATGTTGTTGATAAAGAGAACTCTTGTTGATGTATCATATTGATTTACAATCAACTTGTCTTAGATTGATTGTTTACTAAACCGGACCAAGGGGGTAAACTAGATTAAAATGGTTAAACAAAATAGGAATGAATTGTGTAGAGCGAATGCAAAGACAATTTTAGTTCAAATGACCTATTATAACATCATACATTATGGCATTCCATTCCATCAATTTACTTCAACAGGCCCATACAAATAAAAATCAAGCATACATACTTCATAAGTTCATTACAATTCAACAATATGCTATAAAATTCAAGAACATTCAAAAATGACCCGGCCAATTTGACATCAATATCACCAACACAATTAAATACTTCACAAGATTCATTAACATCATACACAAACTCAACATCATGAACTAATCACCCTAAATTCGGATTCAAATTCCACAAACCCTAAAATCATGAACAAACCCTTAAAAGCATGTAATCTTTGCAAAATAAACACATTATGGGCAATTAAACTACTAAGGCATGTAAATCTTAACAATAATCATGCAAATCAAACACCCCACACTTATCCTTCACCAATTTATAGATATAAACATACAATTCAAGTAATTGATAAAGAAAAGTGTAAAAATGGAGTATCCATACCCTAGAAAACATGATTTGAAGTTTGGATTTGAAGAAGAAATCGCAAAATTGAGGTAGAAATTAGGGTTTTTGGAGAGTGTTTCGTGTTTGGCAGAGAGAAATGGATAAAAATGTGTTTTTGTGGTTAAGAAATGGGTTGGATAGGTATTTAAAACGTATTTTTTTTCTGAGTCAGTCACTCTAGACGGCGTCCAGAAAGGAGGACGGCGTCCAGGTCTTTGATTGGGGACGGCGTCCAGGAAAATGGGACGACGTCCAGGTCTTTAATTGGGGACGGCGTCCAGGAAAATGGGACGGCGTCCAGGTCTTTAAATGGGGACGGCGTCCAGGAAAATGGGACGGCGTCCCATTGCACTAAAACTCACTGACCTGTTTTTCTGAGTCACGCGTGTTTAAAGGCCAAACGTAAATCATTTTGTACCAAACTAAAATTTATCGTGCACACATTTCAAACCTATTTACAATTGTGAACCATTTTTTAACGAGTCGTTCACCAAACTCGTCCCCATTTCGATTTATGCTTTGTTCTTGAAGTTGAGGCTAACCTCATCCTCAATTTCTAGGGGACCATCAACATAGTGTTTGACCCTGTGGCCATTCACTTTAAAAGTATCACCCTTCCAGTTCACCATTTCAATTGTACCATAAGGGTACACCTTTCTAACCACAAATGGTCCCGTCCATCGGGACTGAAGCTTTCCTGGTGATAACTTGAAACGGGAATTGTAAACAAGGACACGATCTCCTTCCATGAATTCTTTTGGATGTTTCAATCTTTTGTCGTGCCATTGTTTGGTTTTTTCTTTGTAAATTAGAGAGTTGTCATAGGCTTCGAGCCTCAACTCGTCTAATTCGTTTAGTTGAGTCAAACATAACCGACCCGCTTCTTGGTAATCCAAATTGCATGCCCTTAGCGCCCAATGCGCTTTGTGTTCAATCTCCAACGGGAGATGGCATGCTTTTCCGTATACCATACGGAAAGGAGTTGTTCCAATTGGTATTTTGTAGGCCGTGCGAAAGGCCCACAATGCATCGTTTAACTTGATTGACCACTCTTTTGGATTAGCACCAACGGTCTTTTCAAGTATGCGTTTTAATGACCGGTTGGTGTTTTCTACTTGCCCACTTGTCTGGGGATGATAGGATGTTGAAATTTTATGGATTACTCCATATCTCTTCAACACCTTTTCCAATTGTTTATTGAAAAAGTGGGTGCCCCGGTTACTTATAAGAGCTTTTGGCGTGCCAAACCTAGAGAAAAGTTCCATCAAAAAGTTTACCACAACTCGGCCATCATTTGTTGGTAGAGGTTTTGCCTCCGCCCATTTGGAAACATAATCTATGGCAACAAGTATGTATAGGTAAGAATGAGATTTTGGAAAGGGCCCCATAAAGTCAATTCCCCAAACATCGAACACCTCGCATACTTGGATGCTTTGTTGAGGCATTTCATCCCGTTTAGTGATTTGACCGGCCCGTTGGCACGCGTCACAAGCCTTACAAACAGTGTAGGCATCTTTGAATATTGTAGGCCAATAGAAACCGGCCTCGTAAACTTTCCTCCCCGTGATTTGGGGACCAAAGTGCCCACCTGTTGGACCAAGGTGACAGTCAAGCAGAATTTCGGTGCATTCTTTCCCCGAAATACACCGACGAATAATTCCATCCGCACATCGCCTAAATAGATAAGGGTCTTCCCAAAAATAGTATTTTAGGTCACTAAAGAATTTATTTCTTTTCTGATGTGACCAACCGGTTTCTAGGAATCCACCCGCAAGATAGTTGGCTATGTCTACAAACCATGGATCATCAATTTTCTCAATCTTCATGAGATTTTCGTCTGGAAAGTTATCTTGGATAACAGTCTCATAGAGAACCCCAAGATTCGGGTTCTCAAGTCGAGAAAGGTGATCGGCAGCTAGGTTTTCGGCCCCCTTTTTGTCTTTAATATCGATGTTGAATTCTTGCAAAAGCAAGACCCAACGTATTAACCGGGGTTTAGCATCTTGCTTAGCAAGCAAGTACTTCAATGCCGAGTGGTCTGTATAGACAACCGTCTTTGCTAGTACCAAATAGGATCGGAATTTATCAAACGAAAAGACGATTGCCAGGAGTTCCTTCTCGGTGGTAGTGTAATTAAGTTGGGCTCCTTGCAATGTCTTGCTAACATAATAAATGGGCTTGAAATGTTTTTCAATTCTTTGCCCCAAGACGGCACCAATAGCAAAGTCACTAGCGTCACACATAAGTTCGAATGGTATTGACCAATTCAGTGATATGAGAATGGGTGATTGTGTGAGCTTTGCTTTAAGTAGGTTAAAGGCGGTAAGACACTCGTCCGTAAAGACAAATGGAGCGTCTTTCTCAAGAAGTTTGTTCATGGGGGTTGCAATTTTGGAAAAATCTTTAATGAACCGCCGGTAAAAACCGGCGTGCCCCAGAAAACTTCTTACGCCTTTTACATTTGACGGTGGTGGTAATTTGGCTATGACTTCCACTTTAGCTCTATCCACCTCTAGACCTGCACAAGAAATTTTATGACCCAATACAATGCCCACTTTTATCATAAAATGGCATTTTTCCCAGTTTAGCACAAGATTTGATTCTTCACACCTAATCAACATACGCTCAAGATTATGAAGACATGAGTCAAAAGAATCACCGAAGACTGAAAAGTCATCCATGAATACTTCCATAAAGTCTTCAATCATATCATGAAAAATAGCTACCATACACCTTTGAAAGGTAGCAGGAGCATTGCATAAGCCAAAGGGCATACGTCGATAGGAGAAAGTACCATAAGGGCATGTAAAGGTCGTTTTCTCTTGGTCCTCTGGTGCTATAGGGATTTGAAAATATCCCGAGAAACCGTCAAGAAAACAATAAAAGTTCTTTCCTGCCAACCTTTCCAACATTTGATCAATGTAAGGAAGAGGAAAATGGTCTTTTCGGGTAGCATTATTTAATTTTCTGTAATCAATACATACCCTCCAACCCGTGATAGTCCTGGTAGAAATTAATTGGTCGTCTTCATTTGTGACAACGGTCATGCCACCCTTTTTGGGCACGCATTGGACCGGACTCACCCAAGGGCTATCCGAAATTGGATAAATGAGACCTGCATCTAGGAGTTTGACAATCTCCTTTTTAACAACTTCTTGCATATTAGGGTTGAGTCGCCTTTGTCTTTGTACACATGGCTTATAGTTATCTTCCATTAATATCTTATGCGTACAATAAGAGGGACTTATACCCTTGATGTCATGAATTTTCCATGCTAGAGCCGTTTTATGGGCTTTTAACATGGAAACAAGTTTAGACTTCTCACTTACAGAGAGTTCGGATGAAATGATAACTGGGAGAGTAGAACCTTCTTGTAGGTAAGCATATTCCAAGTGTTTTGGAAGTGGCTTGAGTTCTAAAACGGGAGGTTCTTCAATCGATGTTTTACATCGGTACTCATTTCCTAAATCCAACTTTCTGTATTCTTCATCATTTGGCTCATAACCGTTAGCCATCAAGGTGGTCAACATCTCCACTTCTTCCAACATATTCTCTTCATCACCTTCCGCAAAAATGCATTCTCGCGTACCTTGCAATTCTGGAAATTCCTGCAACAACTCCGAATATGTGTCTATGGTTTGCACATAATAACATTGATCATCAGTAGACTCGGGGTATTGTAGGGCATGGTCAACAGAAAAGGTAACCTTCATATCCTCAATACTAAGGGTCAATTTCTGCCCATGAACATCTATCATAGCTCTAGCGGTATTGAGGAAAGGTCGACCTAATATAAGAGGCACACGTGTGTCCTCCTCCATGTCCAAAATTACAAAGTCAGCCGAAAATACTAGGGTACCTACTTTTACCAACATATTCTCTAAAATTCCACGAGGGAATTTAACAGAGCGGTCCGCTAGTTAAATTGCCATTCGGGTTGGTTTTAGTACCACGGGGTTTAGCTTAACATATAATGAATAAGGCATTAAATTTATGCTAGCCCCTAAATCCGCTAATGCTTTAATGCATTCCAAATCTCCCAGGAGACATGGTATGGTAAAACTTCCAGGATCTGCTAATTTCTTTGGTATTTTGTTCATCAAAATTGCTGAACAATTAGCATTCATGGTGACGGATGAAAGTTCCTCCATTTTCTTCCGATTAGTAAGTAAGTCTTTTAAGAACTTAGCATACTTGGGCATACCTAAGATTACATCAATGAAAGGCATATTTATGTTAATTTGTTTAAACATATCTAGGAATTTTGACCTTTCGGCCTCTAGCCTTTCTTGTTGTTGTTTTCTTGGGTATGGGAGCGGTGGTTGATATGGTTTCACTACGGGTTTTTCCCGTTCTTCCTTTTCAACCACTTTTTCCGGCTCCTTAACCGGTTCATCATTTCGGTTCAACAGAACACTAAAATCAGAATTTTCGAGCATTTTTGGAGCATCGTATGCTAAACCACTCCGTGTGGTGATAACATTGGCGTGCTCATTTCGAGGGTTCTTATTTGTATCGCCCGGTAAACTACCTGGTTTTCTCTCACTAAGTAAATTAGCTAAACCACTCATTTGTTTCTCCAAATTCTGAATTGAGGCTTGTTGATTTCGAAACTGGTGTTCGTTTTTCTCGTTGGTTTGGTTTATATTTGTGACAAGCTGAGTTTGTGATGAAATCAACTTTTCCAACATACTCTCCAAATTTGACTTTTTTTTCTTCCTGTTGGGGTTTTTGATAAAAACCCGGAGTTTGTTGTTGGAACCCACTACTTGACCCTTGTTGGTAATTGGAATTTTGACCTTGAGGGTTGTAGGGGTTGTTAAAGTTCCGGTTAAATTGGGCTCTTCCTTGAAATTGATTGTTATTTCTTTGGCTTATGAAAGCCACTTCTTCTTTTTGAGCCATTGTTATACCGGCATCACAATCTTTTCCTAAATGAAGACCACCACAGTATTCACAACCTACTTTCATACTATGAATTTCCTTGGTGATTTTATCCATGGTTCGAGCAACACCGTCTATTTTAACACTTAGGGAACTAAGGTCATCATAGGCGCCGGCGCTTTGGACTTGAGCATTACGAGTAATTGGGCGTTCTTGATGCCACTCATGAGAATAATCGGCTAGCTTCTCGATTATTTCATAAGCCTCTTGCTCGGTTTTGTCCATAAGAGAACCACCGGCCGCTTGGTCAATTGAAATTCGGGTTGCTACATCACAACCTTTGTAAAAGATTTGGACCTTTTGAAAGGTATCCAAACCATGGTTTGGACAACCTCTTAGCATTTTGGAAAATCGATTCCATGCTTCGTATAGGGTTTCCATCGGCTTTTGACAGAATTGGGTAATTTCGTGTTGGAGTCTCGCGGACTTGGATGCTGGAAAATATTTCTTAAGAAATTTTTCCAACATACCATCCCACGTTTCTATCGTAGCCTTGGCCAATGAATCTAACCAACTTCGTGCTTCCCCTTAGAGTGTCCAAGGGAAAAGTCTTAATAATATGGCCTGGTCAGTTTCTGGTTTAAGTTTAAAAAGAAGACATATCTCTTGAAAGAGACGAATATGTTCGTTTGCATCTTCATTCGGACCACCACCAAATTGACACCTGTTATTAATCATTTGAAGAATAGGTCCTTTTATTTCAAAAGTTACCTCACCAGTAGGTGGAGTAATAGCACTACCTTGTCCGGTCCGGGTTGCTTTCATCTTTGCTGCCATTGATTGTCATGGTACCAACGGTCTTTCTCCTTCCATTTCAAAATTTGGGGGTTGAACGGGTTTACCAAAGTCTGAATATCGAGGCTTGGTCGTACTTGATTCTGAATCAAAGGTTTCTTGCTTTGATGAAGATTCAAAAATTTCAAGTACTTCTTTTGAAATCCTACCAAGCTTTCTATCAGGTTCTGTAAACGGTGTAAGTAATGGAGATTCTGAACTTCGGGTATGTGGCATATGCGGCCTATAAACTGTCAATCACACAACTAACAAAAACTATTAAACATATCGATTCTATAAGTTTAAAAATCAAAGACTATTAAAAATTTAAAATAATTAAGAAACTACTTAATCACAAATCAGTTAATAATTCTATTTTGACACAAAACTGTCCCAGGCAGCGGCGCCAAAAACTTGATGTGCGAGAAGTGTCGTATAAATTGTCGTATAAAATAATATGAAAAAATACCGATTAAAGATTTCTACACACTAACGGGCAGTGTACCCGATCGTGTAGTAGTATAGTAACTGGTTTAGTTCCGTGTATCGTTCCAAGGACAGTTGTATTAGCCAAACTAGAATTAGAAACTATATTATGATTAACTAAGTAAATGAAACTTAAAGGTACAAGTTTTATGTTTTGGTGGCCATTTAACGATTTAGCCAAATCAGAGAAGGTTAAATGTAAAAACAATATTTTTGGTCTTTTAAATTTATAAGATGAAAATAAATGCAAAGAAAGCAAGTAAGATAGTTTTGATTTAAATCAAAGAGATGAAATGTTCATCTAGATATTTTACCCTCGGTATTGGATGTAAGTTTTGATATTAAGGTCTGATTGAATAATTATGTGTGTAAGTTATCTAATAGGTTCACTAAGAGTTCTCTTGAATAAACACGCAAACACAATCACAAGATCAAGGGTTCCCTTTTCACTATGGTTCTTGTATTTGTAATCAAATAACTATTATAAGCATGCTAATCACCTAAATCGACCCGCCAAGAGTTCTCTTTAGCGAGTACTCAAACTAGAATTACTAAGTGAGGGTTCCCTATTACTTAGATCTTTTCGTTTGTGACTAGTTGATTAGCTAGATCAAAGACTTGAATAACAATTGTCTTTGCGTTCGCTCTACACAATTCATTCCTATTTTGTTTAACCATTTTAATCTAGTTTACCCCCTTGGTCCGGTTTAGTAAACAATCAATCTAAGACAAGTTGATTGTAAATCAATATGATACATCAACAAGAGTTCTCTTTATCAACAACATATCAATTAACTAGATACAAATGATTTTAACAGCAATAAGCATGGTTCTTAATTCAAGCTTTAATCTATCACACATAATACATTCAATCAATAAGATTACATCCAATACCTTGGTTATTAATCTAGACAAACATTATAGAAACTAGCCAACAATCATGGTAACAGACAACATAACAATCAGATTAACAACTGAAATCATTGTTTTAGAACAAGGAATAACCTACAAGAACAAGGAGTTCTTGGATGATGAAGGTTTTGATCTTTGATGTCTTGATGTTGAGCCTCTTCCAAGAGCTTGGAGTTCTCCAATTTTGCTCCTCAAAATCATCTCTGTACTCTCTGGTCCGTAAGTTATGAAACAGTCCCTCAAAACAGTAGTTTTAAAGTGGAGAAAGTAGGTAAAAAGCACAAAAGTTGGCTGAAACCTACTACGGGACGGCGTCCAAAAAGGCTGGACGGCGTCCCGTCCTTAATAGCTAGACGGCGTCTTCAAATACAGGACGGCGTCCTGTTTCAAGAGGCTGGACGGCGTCCTATAACCCCGGACGGCGTCCAGATATGCTGAAATCCACTGTTTCGCTTTCTTTTCAATCCTCTTTTATTTGGACGAAGCCTAACACCTTGGAAGCTTTGTTTTACCATTTTAGAGCACTAAATAGACCTTAAGTCGTATCCGGATCAACCAATGTCATAAATCATCAAAACTCTTTGTAAATCACTCTTCCGATACAAATTTGCGCATCTTGGATTATCACTTGTAGAAACGCCTTCATTATCCTCGATTCTAGAGCATTTTACACGATATTGCGATAGATATATATGATGTTATTGAGCAATATCAATAGTGCATGAAGGCATTATATTTGTGAAGACATAAGCATGGAAGATTGTCTTATAAGGATACTAATTATTGTTGTAGAGTGTTTCGAAAGTATGTTATGGACCTCTATATTATTGCATTCCTTTGCTTAATTTTATCACATGCTAGATTATTCTAGAGAAGATTGATAAGGTGCTCTAAAACAATAGATTGATGGGTATATAGAATGATGGACAAATTCATAGAAATATAGCATAAGATAATTCTATAGTGTGAAAAGGTTGAAGATAATCATTCTAGAGTGTCAAAAACTTGAAAAAAATTAGATGATGAATAAATTTGTTATAGTAAAAGTGTAAACTAGTAAATGGCTTTAATAAGAGAACTAGATCAAAAAGTAATTATATTTGATTTTTTTAATATATGTGAAAAGAGTTTGCTGTAAAAATAAAGTCACTTCAATTTTTCTACACTATAAATTTGACGGGATAAAGCAAAATTAACCGAAGATATATAAGTTGATGTTGAATATTAGGCGATTTAATTTGCTTGTAGGAATAAAATATGATTTCTAGTTGAATATAAGTTGATGTTGAATATTAGGCGATTTAAGTTAATTTCTAGTTGTAGGAAATAATGTGTCTTTAATTACCTAGGTTAAAACTACGATATAATATATTTTATTTTATTTTTTTGCAACAAAACAATAACTTTATATAAATCTTAATCTCCAAAAAAGAAATAAGAAAACCGAAAAACAAAAGGACCACCACAAATTAAGACTCGAAGACAGTAAACAAGCCTAATCAATACAAACTGAGACGCGAACTAAAATCGAGCCTTATCGTGGACTAAACAAAACAACAGAAAACAAAACCATATATCAGTGCTAGAAATAACCAAACAACGAACAAACAATATATATATATATATATATATATATATATATATATATATATATATATATATATATATATATATATATATATATATATATATATATATATATATATATATATAATATATATATATATATATATCATCACTTCACTATATATATACATTAAAAGAGGGTCTTTATTAAGTAATAAATATTTCTAAAACTCATTTTAATACCCTAAGATCAAAAAATTACGTCCTAATACCCTTTGATTCAATGGCTAAAAATCATCCTCTAAATATGCGGTTCTTTTTTTTTTTTTTTTTGAAAGGCAAGTATTTTATAGATAGAAATTAAAATACAACTAGCAAGAAGCTAGAAAGACATCGAGACCACGAAAGAACACACCTACGAAAAACAACTACCTAACCAACAAACACCACAAAAATGCTAAACACGAAGAACCACGACAACCAAACCTCGAGCGAACCCTAATACAAATACCACACAACCCAAAACAAAACGAAACGAGAAAACGAAAGAGAAGCAAACTTGTAGAGCCAATCACACAACACGTAGACCCTATTCCATAGTCGTCTACGATTCCGAGTCTGAGGATGAAGCCGAATCACAATCGTAATCGCGATCGACATCGCAATCCAATTCACAATCGCAATCGCAAGCGCAATCACAATCGTCCTCATCCGATTGCTTCATAAAATCATTGATAATAATCCTTTCATACCAAGTACGCTTTTCACGACATCTTTTGCGCTTCCATTTTTTTCTTTTGTGTACGTACTTAACAAAATGATTTTTAATCAAAGGCCTCAACATTCGCTTCTTATATCGAAAATGAGCTACCGAGCTACACCCGTCTCTTGAAATACCATGCATAACTTTCGGCCCATTAGAAACTTCACTAGATACAGAATCCTCTGCGACGACTGGCCCATTATATATTACACAACTTGGTCCTTTAAGTCCATCACTAGAAACTTCTTCATTTGTTTGGAATTCAAAAGGACCGCCGTTTATATCGAAAGCATCACAGTCACGTTTGTCGTTTGAATTGTTTATCTCATGCACGAAAAAGTTGGACTTGTTTATCTCATGCTCGACTTTCTTCTCAACGTTAACACAAACCTCATTACAAGCTAGCGATGAATTAGAGACCACCGGAGCGTCAACGTAAACGGATGATAATGGAGCAGATAAATCGTCAGACTTGTTATCTTGAGCCCTATAATCGTCGACCATCGATGAAACATGAGATGTAAAATTTGAATTAGAACCCACTGGAACATCAACACCTTCTACAGATTCCGCTGCTAGAAAGTTAGATGTTGTTTCAGATATTCCGGCTACCGGATTGCCTACCTTTGGACAACACCCATTCACAGATTTTATAGAATCACCATTACACCCAGAGCATGATCCAGAATCAACTGGATCGATAATGTTAACAGACGATGTATTGGAGCTTCAACCGTTCACCTCATCGCTATCTATATCATTCATCGTTACCCCCGCTGTTGTGATATAATCATTATTATTCTCAACATCATTAGAACCTTTACAAGCTTCCTCCATCAAGGTCCAACAAAATCGATCTGAATTAAAGCTAAAAACAAGCTTATGATTTTTCAGCGATGACGGACAATTAAACTCGAAGATTTTACCATCAACCTTAATTTCAATGAGAGTATTATGAAATGTCCCGTTCTTATTGATTAAAAACGTTCCATATTAATTGATTTCGTTGCGAGGTTTTGACCTCTATATGAGACATTTTTCAAAGGCTGCATTCATTTTTAAAACAAACCATAACCTTTATTTCATAAATAAAGGTTTAAAAAGCTTTACGTAGATTATCAAATAATGATAATCTAAAATATCATGTTTACACACGACCATTACATAATGGTTTATAATACAAATATGTTACATCGAAATCAGTTTCATGAATGCAGTTTTTACACAATATCATACAAACATGGACTCCAAATCTTGTCCTTATTTTAGTATGCAACAGCGGAAGCTCTTAGTATTCACCTGAGAATAAACATGCTTTAAACGTCAACAAAAATGTTGGTGAGTTATAGGTTTAACCTATATATATCAAATCGTAACAATAGACCACAAGATTTCATATTTCAATACACATTACATACCTAGAGATAAAAATCATTCATATGGTGAACACCTGGTAACCGACATTAACAAGATGCATATATAAGAATATCCCCATCATTCCGGGACACCCTTCGGATATGATATAAATTTCGAAGTACTAAAGCATCCGGTACTTTGGATGGGGTTTGTTAGGCCCAATAGATCTATCTTTAGGATTCGCGTCAATTAGGGTGTCTGTTCCCTAATTCTTAGATTACCAGACTTAATAAAAAGGGGCATATTCGATTTCGATAATTCAACCATAGAATGTAGTTTCACGTACTTGTGTCTATTTTGTAAATCATTTATAAAACCTGCATGTATTCTCATCCCAAAAATATTAGATTTTAAAAGTGGGACTATAACTCACTTTCACAGATTTTTACTTCATCGGGAAGTAAGACTTGGCCACTGGTCGATTCACGAACCTATAACAAATATATACATATATATCAAAGTATGTTCAAAATATATTTACAACACTTTTAATACATTTTGATGTTTTAAGTTCATTAAGTCAGCTGTCCTCGTTAGTAACCTACAACTAGTTGTCCACAGTTAGATGTACAGAAATAAATCGATAAATATTATCTTGAATCAATCCACGACCCAGTGTATACGTATCTCAGTATTGATCACTACTCAAACTATATATATATTTTAGAATCAACCTCAACCCTATATAGCTAACTCCAACATTCACATATAGAGTGTCTATGGTTGTTCCGCAATATATATATATAGATGGGTCGACATGATAGGTCGAAACTTTGTATACGTGTCTATGGTATCTCAAGATTACATAATATACAATATAAGTTGATTAGGTTATGGTTGGAATAGATTTATTACTAACTTTCACGTAGGTAAAATGAGTAGTTTTTATCGATCTTGTTTTACTCGCCATTTCTTCGTTTCTAATCCGTTTTGAGTGATTCCAGTGGCCACGGTTTCGTATTGAACTTAAATTTATGAACCTAAACAGAAAAAGTATAAGTTTATAGTTGGAAATACAAGTTACAAGTCGTTTTTGAAAGAGGTAGTCATTTCCGTCGAAAGAACGACATCTTGATGACCATTTTGAAAAACATACTTTCACTTTGAGTTTAACCATGATTTTTGGATATAGTTTCATGTTAATAAGAAAAATCATTTTTCTAGAAGTATAGCTTTTAAATCAAAGTTCTTCTTAGCTTTTAATTATCCCAACCAAAACAGCCCCCGATTTTACTACGACGGCGTATATCCAGTTTTATGGTGTTTATCGTGTTTTCGGGTTTTAAATCATTATGTTAGCATATCATATAGATATATAACATGTGTTTAGTTGATTTTAAAAGTCTAGTTAGAAGGATTAACTTTATTTGCGAACAAGTTTAGAATTAACTAAACTATGTTCTAGTGATTACAAGTTTATAACGTTAAATAAGACAGCTTTTTATGTATGAATCGAATGATGTTATGAACATCATTACTACCTCAAGTTCCTTGGATAAACCTACTGGAAATGAGAAAAATGGATCTAGCTTCAAAGGATCCTTGGATGGCTTGAAAGTTCTTGAAGCAGAATCATGACACGAAAACAATTTCAAGTAAGATTTCCACTCGAAATAAGATTGTTATAGTTATAGAAATTGAATTAAAGTTTGAATATGATTATTATCTTGTATTAGAAAGATAACCTACTGTAAGTAACAAAGGTTTCTTGATCTTGGATGATTACTTGGAATGGATTTAGAAAACTTGGAAGTAAACTTGCAATCTTGGAAGTATTCTTGATTTTATGAAACTAGAACTTTTGGAATTTATGAAGAACACTTAGAACTTGAAGATAGAACTTGAGAGATATCAATTAGATGAATAAAATTGAAGAATGAAAGAGTTTGTAGGTGTTTTTGGTCGTTGGTGTATGGATTAGATATAAAGGATATGTAATTTTGTTTTCATGTAAATAAGTCATGAATGATTACTCATATTTTTGTAAATGATGGTTCCCACATGTGTTAGGTGACTTACATGGGCTGCTAAGAGATGATCATTGGAGTGTATATACCAATAGTACATACATCTAAATGCTGTGTATTGTACGAGTACAAATACGGGTGCATACGAGTAGAATTGTTGATGAAACTGAACGAGGATGTAATTGTAAGCATTTTTGTTAAGTAGAAGTATTTTGATAAGTGTCTTGAAGTCTTTAAAAAGTGTATGAATACATATTAAAACACTACATGTATATACATTTTAACTGAGTCGTTAAGTCATCGTTAGTCGTTACATGTAAGTGTTGTTTTGAAACCTTTAGGTTAACGATCTTGTTAAATGTTGTTAACCCAATGTTTATAATATCAAATGAGATTTTAAATTATTATATTATCATGATAATATGATGTATGAATATCTCTTAATATGATATATATACATTAAATGTCGTTACAACGATAATCGTTACATATATGTCTCGTTTCAAAATCATTAAGTTAGTAGTCTTGCTTTTACATATGTAGTTCATTGTTAATATACTTAATGATATGTTTACTTATCATAATATCATGTTAACTATATATATATCCATATATATGTCATCATATAGTTTTTACAAGTTTTAACGTTCGTGAATCACCGGTCAACTTGGGTGGTCAAGTGTCTATATGAAACCTATTTCAATTAATCAAGTCTTAACAAGTTTGATTGATTAACATGCTGGAAACACTTAATCATGTAAATAACAATTTCATTTAATATATATATATATATATATATATATATATATATATATATATATATATATATATATATATATATATAAACATGGAAAAGTTCGGGTCACTACAATACCTACCCGGTAAATAAATTTCGTCCCGAAATTTTAAGCAGTTGGAGGTGTTGACGTATCTTCTGAAAATAAATGCGGGTATTTCTTCTTCATCTGATCTTCTCGTTCCCAGGTGAACTCGGGTCCTCTACGAGCATTCCATCGAACCTTAACAATTGGTATCTTGTTTTGCTTAAGTCTTTTAACCTCACGATCCATTATTTCGACGGGTTCTTCGATAAATTGAAGTTTTTCATTGATTTGGATTTCATATAACGGAATAGTGAGATCTTCTTTAGCAAAACATTTCTTCAAATTCGAGACGTGGAAAGTGTTATGTACAGCCGCGAGTTGTTGAGGTAACTCAAGTCGGTAAGCTACTGGTCCGACACGATCAATAATCTTGAATGGTCCAATATACCTTGGATTTAATTTCCCTCATTTACCAAATCGAACAACGCCTTTCCAAGGTGCAACTTTAAGCATGACCATCTCTCAAATTTCAAATTCTATATCTTTTCTTTTAATGTCAGCGTAGCTCTTTTGTCGACTTTGGGCGGTTTTCAACCGTTGTTGAATTTGGATGATCTTATTGGTAGCTTCTTGTATTATCTCCGAACCCGTAATCTGTCTATCCCCCACTTCACTCCAACAAATCAGAGACCTGCACTTTCTACCATAAAGTGCTTCAAATGGCGCCATCTCAATGCTTGAATGGTAGCTGTTGTTGTAGGAAAATTCTGCTAACGGTAGATGTCGATCCCAACTATTTCCGAAATCAATAACACATGCTCGTAGTATGTCTTCAAGCGTTTGTATCGTCCTTTCGCTCTGTCCATCAGTTTGTGGATGATAGGTAGTACTCATGTCTAGACGAGTTCCTAATGCTTGCTGTAATGTCTGCCAGAATCTTGAAATAAATCTGCCATCCCTATCAGAGATAATAGAGATTGGTATTCCATGTCTGGAGACGACTTCCTTCAAATACAGTCGTGCTAACTTCTCCATCTTGTCATCTTCTCTTATTGGCAGGAAGTATGCTGATTTGGTGAGACGATCAACTATTACCCAAATAGTATCAAAACCACTTGCAGTCCTTGGCAATTTAGTGATGAAATCCATGGTAATGTTTTCCCATTTCCATTCCAGGATTTCGGGTTGTTGAAGTAGACCTGATGGTTTCTGATGCTCAGCTTTGACCTTAGAACACGTCAAACATTCTCCTACGTATTTAGCAACATCGGCTTTCATACTCGGCCACCAAAAATGTTTCTTGAGATCCTTGTACATCTTCCCCGTTCCAGGATGTATTGAGTATCTGGTTTTATGAGCTTCTCTAAGTACCATTTCTCTCATATTTCCAAATTTTGGTACCCAAATCCTTTCAGTCCTATACCGGGTTCCGTCTTCCCGAATATTAAGATGCTTCTTCGATCCTTTGGGTATTTCATCCTTTAAATTTCCCTCTTTTAAAACTCCTTGTTGTACCTCCTTTATTTGAGTAGTAAGGTTATTGTGAATCATAACATTCATAGATTTTATTCGAATAGGTTCTCTGTCCTTCCTGCTCAAGGCGTCAGCTACCACATTTGCCTTCCCCGGGTGGTAACGAATCTCAAAGTCGTAATCATTCAATAATTCAATCCACCTACGCTGCCTCATATTCAGTTGTTTCTGATTAAATATGTGTTGAAGACTTTTGTGGTCGGTATATATAATACTTTTGACCCCATATAAGTCGTGCCTCCAAGTCTTTAATGCAAAAACAACCGCGCCTAATTCCAAATCATGCGTCGTATAATTCTGTTCGTGAATCTTCAATTGTCTAGACGCATAAGCAATTACTTTCATTCGTTGCATTAATACACAACCGAGACCTTGCTTTGAGGCGTCACAATATATCACAAAATCATCATTCCCTTTAGGTAATGATAATATAGGTGCCGTAGTTAACTTTTTCTTTAACAATTGAAACGCTTTCTCTTGTTCATCTTTCCATTCAAATTTCTTCCCTTTATGCGTTAATGCAGTCAAGGGTTTTGCTATTCTGGAAAAGTCTTGGATGAACCTTCTGTAGTAACCAGCTAGTCCTAAAAACTGGCGTATGTGTTTCGGAGTTTTTGGGGTTTCCCACTTTTCAACGGTTTCGATCTTTGCTGGATCCACCTGAATACCTTCTTTGTTCACTATGTGACCGAGGAATTGAACTTCTTCCAACCAAAATGCACACTTTGAAAACTTAGCGTACAGTTTTTCTTTTCTCAGCAACTCTAGCACTTCTCTCAAATGTTCTTCGTGCTCTTGATCATTCTTCGAGTAAATAAGTATGTCATCGATGAAAACAATGACAAACTTGTCAAGATATGGCCCACACACTCGGTTCATGAGGTCCATGAACACAGCTGGTGCGTTAGTCAATCCAAACGGCATAACCATAAACTCGTAATGACCGTAACGCGTCCTAAAAGCAGTCTTTGGAATATCATCCTCCTTCACCCGCATTTGATGATATCCAAAACGTAAATCGATCTTCGAATAAACAGACGAGCCTTATAGTTGATCAAATAAGTCATCGATTCTCAGTAGTGGGTAGCGGTTCTTGATGGTAAGTTTGTTCAACTCTCGGTAGTCGATACATAACCTGAATGTACCATCTTTCTTCTTGACAAACAAAACAGGAGCTCCCCACGGTGATGTGCTTGGTCGAATGAAACCACGCTCTAAAAGTTCTTGTAATTGGCATTGCAGTTCTTTCATCTCGCTGGGTGCGAGTCTGTAAGGAGCACGAACTATTGGTGCAGCTCCTGGTACAAGATCTATTTGAAATTCAACGGATCGATGTGGGGGTAATCCCGGTAATTCTTTCGGAAATACATCGGGAAATTCTTTTGCGACAGGAACATCATTGATGCTCTTTTCTTCAGTTTGTACTTTCTCGACGTGTGCTAGAACAGCATAGCAACCTTTTCTTATTAGTTTTTGAGCCTTCAAATTACTAATAAGATGTAGCTTCGTGTTGCCCTTTTCTCCGTACACCATTAAGGGTTTTCCTTTTTCTTGTATAATGCGAATTGCATTTTTGTAACAAACGATCTCTGCTTTCACTTCTTTCAACCAGTCCATACCGATTATCACATCAAAACTCCCTAACTCTACTGGTATAAAGTCAATCTTAAATGTTTCGCTAACCAGTTTAATTTCTCGATTCCGACATATATTATCTGCTGAAATTAATTTACCATTTGCTAATTCGAGTAAAAATTTACTATCCAAAGGCGTCAATGGACAACTTAATTTAGCACAAAAATCTCTACTCATATAGCTTCTATCCGCACCCTAATCAAATAAAACGTAAGCAGATTTATTGTCAATAAGAAACGTACCCGTAACAAGCTCTGGGTCTTCCTGTACCTCTGCTGCATTAATATTGAAAACTCTTCCGTGGCCTTGTCCATTTGTGTTCTCCTGGTTCGGGCAATTTCTAATAATGTGGCTCGGTTTTCCACATTTATAACAAACTACATTGGCATAACTTGCTCCGACACTACTTGCTCCGCCATTACTCGTTCCGACACCATTTGTTCCTTTCGTTCTGTTAATCCCTGGTCCGTAGACCTCACACTTCACCGTGCTATGACCATTTCTTTTACACTTGTTGCAAAATTTTGGTGCAGAACCCCGAGTGATACTTTTCACACCTTTGGCATAGCTGCTTCTGATTGTTGTTGTTGTTGTTGTTGTTGTTGCGGTTGTTATTGTTGTTGGGATGATTGTTGTAGTTGCTGTTGTTGTTGTTGTTGTTGTTGTTGTTGTTGGGCCGTTTGTTGTAGTTGCGATTGATGTTGCGATTGTTGGGATAATTGTTGCAATTATTGTTGTAATTGCTGTTGTTGTTGTATTGGTGATTCTTATCACCGTTTTCTTCCCACTTTCTTTTGACTTGCTTCACATTGGCCTCTTCAGCAGTCTGTTCTTTAATTCTTTCTTCAATCTGGTTCACTAGTTTGTGAGCCATTCTACATGCCTGTTGTATGGAGACGGGCTCGTGTGAACTTATATCTTCTTGGATTCTTTCCGGTAATCCTCTCACAAATGCGTCGATCTTCTCTTCCTCATCTTCGAACGCTCCCGGACACAATAGGCATAATTCTGTGAATCGTCTTTCGTACGTGGTAATATCAAATCCTTGGGTTCGTAACCCTCTAAGTTCTGTCTTGAGCTTATTGACCTCGGTTCTGGGATGGTACTTCTCGTTCATCAAGTGCTTGAATGCTGACCACGGTAGTGCGTAAGCATCATCTTATCCCACTTGCTCTAGATAGGTATTCCACCATGTCAACGCAGAACCTGTGAAGGTATGCGTAGCGTACTTCACTTTGTCCTCTTCAGTACACTTACTTATGGCAAACACCGATTCGACCTTCTCGGTCCACCATTTCAATCCGATCGGTCCTTCGGTTCCATCAAATTCCACAGGTTTGCAGGCAGTGAATTCTTTGTAGGTGCATCCTACACGATTTCCTGTACTGCTAGATCCAAGGTTATTGTTGGTATGTAGCGCGGCCTGTACTGCGGCTATGTTTGAAGCAAGAAAGGCACAAAATTCCTCTTCACTCATATTCAAGGTGTATCGAGTAGTCGGTGCCATTTCCTTCAAAATAGTCAAATGAAACGAGTTAATCATATAGAATATCAAGAGTAGTCAATAGTATTTCGTAGCATAATATGAACTTATTTATAAAAGCTCTTTCTTCATATTAGCGTTTTATACTCTTTAATTCGGGTAGTACCTACCCGTTAAGTTCATACTTAGTAGCTAACATACCATTTCAACTACTACAATTCTATATGAAAAACTAATCACAAAAAAAAAAAATATATCATATTCAAACCTTTATACAATAACTTGGAAACTTACAATACCGCTATTTTACATATAGCATGAAATATAGCACATAAAACTTTGATACAAAGTAGTTGCGAAGATAATTCTAGTTAATAAATAAGGCGTTCAGCAAAGGCAATAAAGACACGTAATTCATACGTCCAGAAACAAGTCATGCATTCTGGTTTTACTAATACCACTTCCCATCCTTGGTTTTGTGGAACATAACCGTTGTGACCAATAGTAAGACAATGTGTTGTAACGTCGTCAAAAGGATGAAGGTTACGTAATGTCCAACAGTCCCGTAACAATCTAAAAACCTCATTTCTTACCCCAATTACCGACTCTGTCACTTGTGGGAACGTTTTGTTTAATAGTTGTAGCCCGATGTTCTTGTTCTCACTTTGGTGAGAAGCGAACATTACTAACCCGTAAGCATAAAATGCTTCTTTATGTTGCATGTTAGCCGCTTTTTCTAAATCATGAAGTCCTATATTCGGATATATTGAGTCAAAATAATTTCTTAACCCGTTGCATAAAATAGCATTTGGGTTCCCCGCAATATATGCGTCAAAGTAAACACATCGTAACTTATGGATTTCCCAATGTGATATCCCCCATCTTTCGAACGAAAGCCTTTTATAAACCAAGGTATTCTTGGAATGTTCTTCGAATGTCTTACAAACTGATCTCGCCTTAAATAGTTGTGTCGAGGAATTCTGACCGACTCTAGACAAGATTTCATCAATCATGTCTCCGGGTAGGTCTCTTAAAATATTGGGTTGTCTATCCATTTTGTGTTTTTAAACTGTAAAATAGACAAGAGTTAGATTCATAAAAAAAATACTTATTAATACAAGCAATTTTTACATATATCATAAAGCATAAGCACACTATATTACATATATTACACCACACGAATACAACTATCTTATTCCGACTCGCTCGTTTCTACTTCTTCAGTTTTGGTTCATTTTGCCAAGTTTCTAGGGATATATGATGTTCCCCTAATACGAGCCGTCGTTTTCCACATTGGTTTAGTAAAACCTGGTGGTTTAGAGGTTCCCGGGTTATTGTCACAACTTAAGAAATACGGGTGTTGACGATACATATAAAGTTCATCGGGTTTGGAATCAAATTTCTCTATTTTTATGCCCTTTCCTTTATTGTTCTCTTTTGCCTTATTAAATTGTGTTAGGGTAATTTCTATAACATCATCGGAATCCTTGTCGGGATCCGATTCATCGGAGAATTGGTAATCCTCCCAATACTTTGTTTCCTTGGCGGAAACACCATTGACCATAATTAACTTTGGTCGGTTGGTTGATGATTTTCTTCTACTTAACCGTTTTATTATTTCCCCCATTGGTTCTATTTCTTCTTCCGGTTCTGATTCTTCTTCCGGTTCCGATTCTTCTCCCGGTTCCGACTCTTCTTCCGGTTCCTCTTCGGGAACTTGTGAATCAGTCCACGAATCATTCCAATTTACATTTGACTCTTCATTATTATTAGGTGAGTCAATGGGACTTGTTCTAGAGGTAGACATCTATCACATAATATCAAGCACGTTAAGAGATTAATATATCACATAATATTCACATGTTAAAAATATATAGTTTCCAACAAATTTTTTTTTTTTTAGCAATCATTTTTCAAGTAAACACGGTCGAAGTCTAGACTCACTAATGCATCCTAACAAACTCGATAAGACACACTAATGCAAAATTCTGGTTCTCTAAGACCAACGCTCGGATACCAACTGAAATGTCCCGTTCTTATTGATTAAAAACGTTCCATATTAATTGATTTCGTTGTGAGGTTTTGACCTCTATATGAGATGTTTTTCAAAGACTGCATTCATTTTTAAAACAAACCATAACCTTTATTTCATAAATAAAGGTTTAAAAAGCTTTACGTAGATTATCAAATAATGATAATCTAAAATATCATGTTTACACACGACCATTACATAATGGTTTACAATACAAATATGTTACATTGAAATCAGTTTCATGAATGCAGTTTTTACACAATATCATACAAACATGGACTCCAAATCTTGTCCTTATTTTAGTATGCAACAGCGGAAGCTCTTAGTATTCACCTGAGAATAAACATGCTTTAAACGTCAACAAAAATGTTAGTGAGTTATAGGTTTAACCTATATATATCAAATCGTAACAATAGACCACAAGATTTCATATTTCAATACACATCCCATACCTAGAGATACAAATCATTCATATGGTGAACACCTGGTAACCGACATTAACAAGATGCATATATAAGAATATCCCCATCATTCCGGGACACCCTTCGGATATGATATAAATTTCAAAGTACTAAAGCATCTGGTACTTTGGATGGGGTTTATTAGGCCCAATAGATCTATCTTTAGGATTCGCGTCAATTAGGGTGTCTGTTCCCTAATTCTTAGATTATCAGACTTAATAAAAAAGGGCATATTCGATTTCGATAATTCAACCATAGAATGTAGTTTCACGTACTTGTGTCTATTTTGTAAATCATTTATAAAACCTGCATGTATTCTCATCCCAAAAATATTAGATTTTAAAAGTGGGACTATAACTCACTTTCACAAATTTTTACTTCGTCAGGAAGTAAGACTTGGCCACTGGTCGATTCACGAACCTATAACAAATATGTACATATATATCAAAGTATGTTCAAAATATATTTCCAACACTTTTAATACATTTTGATGTTTTAAGTTCATTAAGTCAGCTGTCCTCGTTAGTAACCTACAACTAGTTGTCCACAGTTAGATGTACAGAAATAAATCGATAAATATTATCTTGAATCAATCCACGACCCAGTGTATACGTATCTCAGTATTGATCACAACTTAAACTATATATATATTTTAGAATCAACCTCAACCCTGTATAGCTAACTCCAACATTCACATAGAGAGTGTCTATGGTTGTTCTGCAATATATATATAGATGGGTCGACATGATAGGTCAAAACATTGTATACGTGTCTATGGTCAGTGGCGGAGCTAGGATTATAAGTGGTTGGTGTCATATAATAACATTCAAATGTATTAAGTCGCAATTTTTTTTGACAAACTGTGATTAAATAAAAAAACCAATGATTTGTTTAGCGATATTAGAATAATTTTTGGGCTGCATGTACACATGTAGTAAACTAATTACCAAATGCATAAATGTAAATATAAAGCTTCTCTTGAGTGGGCTGTGGGGTCAAATAGTATCTGCTGGATGGGGTCAATTCGTAAGAATACACAAACATGTCTACTAAACTAGTAATATATACTAGCTAACAAATTTTTTCGTTGGTGTCATTTGACCACCCCAAGTTGTATGTGGCTCCGCCACTGTCTATGGTATCTCAAGATTACATAATATACAATATAAGTTGATTAGGTTATGGTTGGAATAGATTTATTACTAACTTTCACGTAGGTAAAATGAGTAGTTTTTATCAATCTTGTTTTACTCGCCATTTCTTCGTTTCTAATCCGTTTTGAGTGATTCCAGTGGCCACGGTTTCGTATTGAACTTAAATTTATGAATCTAAACATAAAAAGTATAAGTTTCTAGTCAGAAATACAAGTTACAAGTCATTTTTGAAAGAGGTAGTCATTTCCGTCGAAAGAACGACATCTTGATGACCATTTTGAAAAACATACTTTCACTTTGAGTTTAACCATGATTTTTGGATATAGTTTCATGTTCATAAGAAAAATCATTTTTATAGAAGTATAGATTTTAAATCAAAGTTCTTCTTAGCTTTTAATTATCCCAACCAAAACAGCCCCCGGTTTTACTACGACGGCGTATATCCAGTTTTATGGTGTTTATCGTGTTTCCGGGTTTTAAATCATTATGTTAGCATATCATATAGATATATAACATGTGTTTAGTTGATTTTAAAAGTCTAGTTAGAAGGATTAACTTTATTTGCGAACAAGTTTAGAATTAACTAAACTATGTTCTAGTGATTACAAGTTTATAACGTTGAATAAGACAGCTTTTAATGTATGAATCGAATGATGTTATGAACATCATTACTACCTCAAGTTCCTTGGATAAACCTACTGGAAATGAGAAAAATGGATCTAGCTTCAAAGGATCCTTGGATGGCTTGAAAGTTATTGAAGCAGAATCATGACACGAAAACAATTTCAAGTAAGATTTCCACTCGAAATAAGATTGTTATAGTTATAGAAATTGAATTAAAGTTTGAATATGATTATTACCTTGTATTAGAAAGATAACCTACTGTAAGTCACAAAGGTTTCTTGATCTTGGATGATTACTTGAAATGGATTTAGAAAACTTGGAAGTAAACTTGCAATCTTGGAAGTATTCTTGATTTTATGAAACTAGAACTTTTGGAATTTATGAAGAACACTTAGAACTTGAAGATAGAACTTGAGAGAGATCAATTAGATGAAGAAAATTGAAGAATGAAAGTGTTTGTAGGTGTTTTTGGTCGTTGGTGTATGGATTAGATATAAAGGATATGTAATTTTGTTTTCATGTAAATAAGTCATGAATGATTACTCATATTTTTGTAATTTTATGAGATATTTCATGCTAGTTGTCAAATGATGGTTCCCACATGTGTTAGGTGACTCACATGGGCTGCTAAGAGCTGATCATTGGAGTGTATATACTGAAAGGACCCGTCCTAAACCATCTGGACGAAGTCACCAACAATTGGTTCCATTGCGATGATCGACTCCAAATACTGTCTTTAAAATGAGCAAATGCACAGCGGAACGTTTCTTTCATACCTGAGAATAAACATGCTTTCAAGTGTCAACCAAAAGGTTGGTGAGTTCATTAGTTTGTCATAAATAATCATTTCATAATTTTAATAGACCACAAGATTTCATATTTTCATTTCTCATAGACATACGTCCCATGCATAGAGACAACAATATCATTCATATGGATTGAACACCTGGTAACCGACATTAACAATATGCATATAGAATATCCCCATCATTCCGGGATCCTCCTTCGGACATGATATAAATTTCGAAGTACTAAAGCATCCGGTACTTTGGATGGGGCTTGTTGGGCCCGATAGATCTATCTTTAGAGTTCGCGTCAATTAGGGTGTCTGTTCCCTAATTCTTAGATTACCAGACTTAATAAGGGGCATATTCAGTTTAATAATCCAACCATAGAATGTAGTTTCATTTACTCGTGTCTATTTCGTAAAACAGTTATAAAAAAGCGCATGTATTCTCAGCCCAAAAATATAAAGAGTAAAAGGGAATCAAATGAACTCACCTAATGTATTTTGTAGTAAAAATACATATGACTATATTGAACAATGCAGGGTTGGCCTCGGATTCATGAACCTCACAAGAATAAGCTCCAAAAGAAAAATAACTGCCTTTCCCAAGAATCGAACTCAAGACCTTTCGCTAAATCCCAACACTCCAAACCAACTGCTCTGTCTAATATTTTATGAAATTATTCCTAACTTAAATCTATATAACCCGTATCATCAGTTCATCGTGTGTTATCACCTTCGTTATTTCGTCGGTTGAGTGAGGGTTCGAACCAAAACAAGAACAGAATTAATGAAGCGGCATAAGCTATCAAATTGGGTTGCGTTTGAGTCTGATCGAAGGCTTTAACAAGAAAAGAAGATAAATAATAGCAAATGGGTTTTGAGTTTATGTGATTAACCGAAATAGGAAATATAATTGCTGATGTTTTGTGATGGATATAACTGAACAGAAACATAATCACAGCACCATCGTCCATCATTCGAGCATCATTATCATCGTATAATAACATGTCATCAACCACATCATCATCATACTCGTCATTTTTCTAGTACATCATCATCATTCATATTATTGTTAAATTCACAACAACTCATTATCAACATCATAATACTTTGCTCATCATCATCTTTATACCATCGAAACCGTGCCTTATATCATCGCTATCTCATGTAAGTCTCATCATCTTCGTATCATCGGCCCAACTGGAAAACATCAATTTAATCTCGGCCCACTCTATATTTAGTCCTATAACTAATTAAAAGAAGCCCAATAACCGATAGCCTAGTTCTACTTAAAGTCCACCAGCCCGTCATATATAACTGATACGTTTAAGAGAAGAAAGGAAAAAGAAAAAAAAATATTAAATAAATAAATAAATAAAAAAATATAATAATTTCGGTATATAAAAAAAAAAAAAATTAAACCCATTCAAGTGGGGTTTATAAAGCATGTCAATCACTAGTGTCCACCTGCTCCCATATCTTCATTACTCGCAAGTAGGAGCGTATATGTAAAAAATAAAATTAACGTAGGCTATGTAAATAGAAATAGATGTAGTAGTCGAGTAGTTTGATTGGAACTAGAAAGAAAAACAGAAAGAAATAGAAGCCGGAATAGTAATAGTTTAGTTGGGTTGTTTGATGATGTTGTTCGAAATAGTGGTAACAAAACGTGGTGGTAGTAACAGCAGTAAACGAACCCGAAATGTAGAAGTGACAGAAAGTGGTTTACGATGGTGGTGTTCTTTGATTTTTAAATAGGAAAACAGAATCACTAGAGTAGTAGGTGGCTTTATGGTGAATGACGATTATGGTGGTGAGTTGTTGCAACAAGAGACATGAATGGAAGAGATGGTGGTTAGAGGTGGCGGGTGGAAGCTAGGTGGCGGTGATGGGTGTAGCAGGTGACATGATACAAACAATACTATTATTGTTTTGTAAATCGCTAGACTCAACACTAGTGTTCTTCAACGTAAACAAGAAAGTCAAATAGTGAACCGTTACTCCATGAACTAGTAGTATTATTATTTTCTTTCATATACTTCGCTAAAAGTTGTAGCACGAAGAACTGTTAAAGATCGAGAAATAAAAGGGTGTATTTGGGTAATAGCAAAACAAATATTCAATTAGCATGATGATAGTTTGGTTTGGTGGTGATTTTTACAAACAGTAATAATACTTAAGAGAGAGTAGGATATAGTGTTTGATGTGTTTGTTCAATCACAAAAGATGCAGAAAGAAATTGTGAGCTGTCATCCCACTACAATTGTATGTACTATATATTTAATAAAGTGGTTATAACATACAAAAACGGTGGCCCTTTTAATTAAATTAGTTCACACGTTTTAAAGTTTTAAAATTGTAAGCCGCCTCTCTTTTGTATTAATATACCGACAGTTTTAACGGACTGTGAATCGTGCGAAATTAGTAGCGGATAAAAGTGTTCAGAAAAATCACATATTTTTAAATTAACTTTATTTATTTATTTTGGTCATTATGGTATAAAATTCGGTCATTAATTTAATAAATAAATATTACATCAACTGTCCCTCTCATTTATGGGTAAAATATAAAAATTGTTAAAATTAAATAATTAGATCCCAAATATACTTTTAATAAGCCTATAACTTATATAACTCATTTTCGGATCACCTTTTATTTTAAAATCATATAAGCTTGTTTTTTAACTTGATTAATATCCATCGAAACGTCAAATGAGTATTACCATTATTTAATATTTATTTTTAATAGACTTTATTTATATACAGAGATATATTTTAAATAATAATTATTATAATATCCTATTTTTATTTTATTAATTTTTTTTTTAATTACAACAACATCTAATACTTCAAATTATATTTTGAATTATTATTTATATATACATACGCACAACTCAATTACATTTAATTGTTCGTGAATCGTCGAGAGCAGTCGAAGGTCATTTGAATATATGAAACAGTTCAAACTTTTTGAGACTCAACATTACAGACTTTGCTTATCGTGTCGAAATCATATAAGAATAAAGTTTAAATTTGGTCGAAAATTTCCGGGTCGTCACAGTACCTACCCGTTAAAGAAATTTCGTCCCGAAATTTGAGTGAGGTGGTCATGGTTAACAATAAAAATATTTTCATGACGAATATGAGTTGATAAATAGAGTTTTATCATTAATGAGTAATACAGATAAAACAATTCGATTATTCGAAACGTACGGCTGAAGTTATCACAAACGTGTGAAATGAGAAAATAGAGATTCGCCTTAGCTTTTGACGTAGCCAGGTTTAAATTTAGAAAATAAGGTGCGTCTAATTCTTTGACGTTGTCTTGGTTGAATTTAGAAAATGAGGTGCATCTTAACTTTTAACGTAGTTAGGGTTGAATTCCGGAATTCAAGGGATTTAAAGAAAATCTTTGAAATCTAAAAGATTTGATTCTTCGGCGAATAAGGAAATTAAGATCTCCATAATTAAATACGGTGATCTACCTCGATTATTCCGTCTGATATTCCCATTATAAATTAAACTTTTCCATTCCATTATTCTCACCATTCCTATACTTTCTTTCTTATTTCATACATCCAAAAGATTATGAAAATGCTTAATCCAGTTCTAATCCTTGTCCTTATCCTTACTATCGTAACAATCGTTCTCCTTTTTCAACTCCCACCGGAGGAATCTGCTTTCTTCTACTTCGCCCTTGGGATTATAATGTTTTTAATTCTCCCGTGTCTTTATGTTGTGCTAAACATTGATATACACGGTTTGTAATTTATGTGTTGTTATCAGGCTTTATATTCTCCCTTATATTTCAAAGCTCTATGCTTTTGTTTTCTTTTCTCGACTTCAAGTCAAGCGAATAATGGTCCAGAATTTGTAGATATAAAGTCTCGAATGATTATAATGTTCGAAGCAGGAAGGAACGTGATAGCATGATTTGATTTTCAAATTTATCAACATCACGGAAGATAGAACCATCAAGAATACATTTTCTTGATTTGTTCCGGAGTTTAGTAGGATGAAAGAGTTATGTAACATGGCACATGATGACGTTATGATCTGTGAATCATCACGTTCCATTTAGAAACTCAGCATGACTTACTGTAATATAATGACGTTGATCAAGTGTCATTATATTATACTAGCTCATGCATCAGTTCCCACATTACTTCAATAACATTCATATTTTAAGCTCGAAAGTTTACAGAATATAGAAACTAACAGTTTCTATATGATGTAACACTGATATCATGAAGAGATTAATAATTTCAGATAAGATTAGTTATGAAAATATATTCAGAAATATCGAGGATATTTATAATGAAAGATACGATAATATCTCGGAATATCTAAGGTCAGAGGATGATAGAAACTATTGTCCGCAAGGGTTTAGAGTAAAGAGCAAGATATTCGATAAAAACATTAGCAGGCATTGAATCATTTGAATTCTTTGAAGTCAAACTTATTCTTTGTGATTTGTCCACGGCTTCCTTCATAGTTTCGCATAATCCGCTTTTCAGTACTAAATTTCTATTGAATGTTTTCAATATAATGATACACAGGAAGCACGAGGAGGTATATAATTTCGGATGAGAATATTTATGAAAATATCCTCAGAAATATCGAAGATATTGATGATGATATTTTGAAATTTCTATGTTCGATGGTTGATGGGGAAAGACTTTCCGCAAAATTTTAACATGAGTACGGAGCACGGTATTCATTGAAGGTTTCATTGGATCCAGAATTACCTGGATTCTTTGAATATATGGTATGGTCCTTGTATTTGTCCTTGGTCTTCTTCATAGATAGCTCAATCTGTTTTTCAAAACCCAATTTTCTATCGAGCGTTCCCAACACTCCTTTCTTTATCATCAAACTTTTGGTCGTTTAGACCATCTACCCTTTTTCTGTTTCCTCTGCATTTTAATGCTATGATATCTGAATCATCGATTATTAATCTAAGGTGGTTTCAGGAAAATTGTGTTTTTAGATGATTAAACGCTGATGGTAATATGATGGAATATGAAAGGTTCCCTGGTAACAATAAAAGAGCACGCGTATATATATCAAGATTATAATAAAATTGTTTCGAACGAAAAGTCGAAGTTGACTTGATGAAGCTGTGACAAAATTGACTAATTTTGAAAAGGAATTGCAAAGTTAGTTTTGGTAATAACAATGCCAAAATAATTTAACACAGATACGTGTTTAACATTTACTTAGGTTCCGAGTGTTTTCAGGTGCATAACTATATGCATCAATCTTTTCTTCCGTATATGAAGTGCGGTTGGTTCATCCTCTGGATTGAGGTGTTTTCAAGAATCATGAAAGGTTTGAACGCAGATTGTAATCGTCACGCTACAATTGAGGTTTAAGATGAAATCAAGTGGCAAACTTGAAGAATTGTTTAGTTTCATATGTTATAATCAATATTTTAATTCATTTTAATTGTCCAATGTTGATAGTCCTCAGTTGATAATCCACAGTTATCAGTCCAATAATTCATATATAGTTTAATATATAATATTCGATTCAATTAATATGTATCGTGACCCGTATACGTCTCAGACTCGATCACAACTCAAAGTATATATATATTTTGGAATCAACCTCAACCCTGTATAGCTAACTCCAACATTTGCATATAGAGTGCCTATGGTTGTTCCGAAATATATATATAGATGGGTCGATATGATATGTCAAAACATTGTATATGTGTCCCGATAATTAAAGTGCGTAAAATAAATAACAGAAATTAAATGACGATAAATAAAATTGCGATAAATTAAAATGTAATCAGTTAGCTAGGAATAGTTAGCTAGGATTTTGTTAGCGTGGATTCTTAACAAAATTTTCTCATAGTTAATTTGTTTGTTTCTAACAAATTTTATTCCGTTAAATGTTTTCTTCATTATGCCACTTGTTGGATTCTGATAGGTCAAAATCCAAATATGAAATTGAACTTGGATGAAAATAGATGCTCTTTGGTGAACGAATACGTATATGCGTGAGTTTGAGCAGTGTTGTTAATGACTGCTGAATCTGAATTGAAGAATGTATAGTGTAACTTATTAATGTGAAATCTGAATATTCCTCGGGTATTACCTACCCGTTAAAAATATTTTCACCATTAACAGTTTGTACAAAAGAGTTTTTAATTACAATCTTTATGAAAATATACTTACATTTTCTTCAGATGTAACCATGGATTTAATGAGTCAATATGATATTAAACTCATTTGATTTACCGTTGGAACAAGAATATATAATCTCTAAAACATTAGAGATTACATAATTGCCATGTCGAACGAAGATAAATGATGTAGAACGATTAATATAACGATAATTGTACTCAAGGTATAGAATGAGATGTTGAGGCATGGATTTGTTGATGGTACTGGTGCTGTTACTGATGGTACTGTTGGTGCCGGTGATGTTGCTGAAGCTGGTAGATTTTGCACCATATTCTCCAATTTGATTACTCGAGCGCGAAGTTCGCTAACTTCTTCTATTATTCCAGGATGATTGTCGGTCGGAACAAGCGGATGAAAAAGGTTTAAAATTTTAGATGGTACATAATCATAGCGAGATATTCAGGAAATGATGGTGAAAATGGTATCTCGGATTGGTTTATCGGTAAGTGCTTCAGATTCTTTGCCAAGAGTGCAGGTTGATGGGTGGAAAGAATTGCTTTCTACTCGTCTCCATTGATTAAGTCGACTATGAACCCATCAGATGAATTGAGGATGGATGATTGGTTGATTCATTCTGTTGACGCTGTTTTCGGAGCTTAGGTGAATATCCATGTCGGAATAGCTATCGGAATAACTATCGGAATAGCTATCGAAATCCGAGGGACTCGAACTGGTTGCAGGATTCATCTCATACGATCAGATGAAGGATTTTTGATAAGAAATAGATTATAGGATGTAGATTAGTAACCTGTAATACATAATTTACATATGCATATGTAATACTAAAATCTCATAAGTTACGGAGGAATCTACGGAAGCTGTCAGGTAAAGATAACAATAACATATAAGCTAAGATATGAATTAGCAGATACGCTAAGATACAAATTTTGTCTATACACTATTCATGCAATCATTGCAGTAAAATGTGTCTAGACTAAGAATGATAAGCAGGTAATTTCCAAGGGATGATAAACAGATGATTTCCGACAAAAATGATAAGCAAAACTTTTGACATGCAGACACGGTCGAAGTCCAGACTCACTAATGCATCCTAACAACTATCAGTTAGATATACTAATGCAAGACCTGGTTCACTAAGACCACCGCTCTGATACCAACTGAAAGGACCCGTCCTAAACCATCTGGACGAAGTCACCAACAATTGGTTCCATTGCGATGATCGACTCCAAATACTGTCTTTAAAATGAGCAAATGCACAGCGGAACGTTTCTTTCATACCTGAGAATAAACATGCTTTCAAGTGTCAACCAAAAGGTTGGTGAGTTCATTAGTTTGTCATAAATAATCATTTCATAATTTTAATAGACCACAAGATTTCATATTTTCATTTCTCATAGACATACGTCCCATGCATAGAGACAACAATATCATTCATATGGATTGAACACCTGGTAACCGACATTAACAATATGCATATAGAATATCCCCATCATTCCGGGATCCTCCTTCGGACATGATATAAATTTCGAAGTACTAAAGCATCCGGTACTTTGGATGGGGCTTGTTGGGCCCGATAGATCTATCTTTAGAGTTCGCGTCAATTAGGGTGTCTGTTCCCTAATTCTTAGATTACCAGACTTAATAAGGGGCATATTCAGTTTAATAATCCAACCATAGAATGTAGTTTCATTTACTCGTGTCTATTTCGTAAAACAGTTATAAAAAAGCGCATGTATTCTCAGCCCAAAAATATAAAGAGTAAAAGGGAATCAAATGAACTCACCTAATGTATTTTGTAGTAAAAATACATATGACTATATTGAACAATGCAGGGTTGGCCTCGGATTCATGAACCTCACAAGAATAAGCTCCAAAAGAAAAATAACTGCCTTTCCCAAGAATCGAACTCAAGACCTTTCGCTAAATCCCAACACTCCAAACCAACTGCTCTGTCTAATATTTTATGAAATTATTCCTAACTTAAATCTATATAACCCGTATCATCAGTTCATCGTGTGTTATCACCTTCGTTATTTCGTCGGTTGAGTGAGGGTTCGAACCAAAACAAGAACAGAATTAATGAAGCGGCATAAGCTATCAAATTGGGTTGCGTTTGAGTCTGATCGAAGGCTTTAACAAGAAAAGAAGATAAATAATAGCAAATGGGTTTTGAGTTTATGTGATTAACCGAAATAGGAAATATAATTGCTGATGTTTTGTGATGGATATAACTGAACAGAAACATAATCACAGCACCATCGTCCATCATTCGAGCATCATTATCATCGTATAATAACATGTCATCAACCACATCATCATCATACTCGTCATTTTTCTAGTACATCATCATCATTCATATTATTGTTAAATTCACAACAACTCATTATCAACATCATAATACTTTGCTCATCATCATCTTTATACCATCGAAACCGTGCCTTATATCATCGCTATCTCATGTAAGTCTCATCATCTTCGTATCATCGGCCCAACTGGAAAACATCAATTTAATCTCGGCCCACTCTATATTTAGTCCTATAACTAATTAAAAGAAGCCCAATAACCGATAGCCTAGTTCTACTTAAAGTCCACCAGCCCGTCATATATAACTGATACGTTTAAGAGAAGAAAGGAAAAAGAAAAAAAAATATTAAATAAATAAATAAATAAAAAAATATAATAATTTCGGTATATAAAAAAAAAAAAATTAAACCCATTCAAGTGGGGTTTATAAAGCATGTCAATCACTAGTGTCCACCTGCTCCCATATCTTCATTACTCGCAAGTAGGAGCGTATATGTAAAAAATAAAATTAACGTAGGCTATGTAAATAGAAATAGATGTAGTAGTCGAGTAGTTTGATTGGAACTAGAAAGAAAAACAGAAAGAAATAGAAGCCGGAATAGTAATAGTTTAGTTGGGTTGTTTGATGATGTTGTTCGAAATAGTGGTAACAAAACGTGGTGGTAGTAACAGCAGTAAACGAACCCGAAATGTAGAAGTGACAGAAAGTGGTTTACGATGGTGGTGTTCTTTGATTTTTAAATAGGAAAACAGAATCACTAGAGTAGTAGGTGGCTTTATGGTGAATGACGATTATGGTGGTGAGTTGTTGCAACAAGAGACATGAATGGAAGAGATGGTGGTTAGAGGTGGCGGGTGGAAGCTAGGTGGCGGTGATGGGTGTAGCAGGTGACATGATACAAACAATACTATTATTGTTTTGTAAATCGCTAGACTCAACACTAGTGTTCTTCAACGTAAACAAGAAAGTCAAATAGTGAACCGTTACTCCATGAACTAGTAGTATTATTATTTTCTTTCATATACTTCGCTAAAAGTTGTAGCACGAAGAACTGTTAAAGATCGAGAAATAAAAGGGTGTATTTGGGTAATAGCAAAACAAATATTCAATTAGCATGATGATAGTTTGGTTTGGTGGTGATTTTTACAAACAGTAATAATACTTAAGAGAGAGTAGGATATAGTGTTTGATGTGTTTGTTCAATCACAAAAGATGCAGAAAGAAATTGTGAGCTGTCATCCCACTACAATTGTATGTACTATATATTTAATAAAGTGGTTATAACATACAAAAACGGTGGCCCTTTTAATTAAATTAGTTCACACGTTTTAAAGTTTTAAAATTGTAAGCCGCCTCTCTTTTGTATTAATATACCGACAGTTTTAACGGACTGTGAATCGTGCGAAATTAGTAGCGGATAAAAGTGTTCAGAAAAATCACATATTTTTAAATTAACTTTATTTATTTATTTTGGTCATTATGGTATAAAATTCGGTCATTAATTTAATAAATAAATATTACATTAACTGTCCCTCTCATTTATGGGTAAAATATAAAAATTGTTAAAATTAAATAATTAGATCCCAAATATACTTTTAATAAGCCTATAACTTATATAACTCATTTTCGGATCACCTTTTATTTTAAAATCATATAAGCTTGTTTTTTAACTTGATTAATATCCATCGAAACGTCAAATGAGTATTACCATTATTTAATATTTATTTTTAATAGACTTTATTTATATATAGAGATATATTTTAAATAATAATTATTATAATATCCTATTTTTATTTTATTAATTTTTTTTTTTAATTACAACAACATCTAATACTTCAAATTATATTTTGAATTATTATTTATATATACATACGCACAACTCAATTACATTTAATTGTTCGTGAATCGTCGAGAGCAGTCGAAGGTCATTTGAATATATGAAACAGTTCAAACTTTTTGAGACTCAACATTACAGACTTTGCTTATCGTGTCGAAATCATATAAGAATAAAGTTTAAATTTGGTCGAAAATTTCCGGGTCGTCACATATACCAATAGTACATACATCTAAAAGCTGTGTATTGTACGAGTACAAATACGGGTGCATACGAGTAGAATTGTTGATGAAACTGAACGAGGATGTAATTGTAAGCATTTTTGTTAAGTAGAAGTATTTTGATAAGTGTCTTGAAGTCTTTAAAAAGTGTATGAATACATATTAAAACACTACATGTATATACATTTTAACTGAGTCGTTAAGTCATCGTTAGTCGTTACATGTAAATGTTGTTTTGAAACCTTTAGGTTAACGATCTTGTTAAATGTTGTTAACCCAATGTTTATAATATCAAATGAGATTTTAAATTATTATATTATCATGATAATATGATGTATGAATATCTCTTAATATGATATATATACATTAAATGTCGTTACAACGATAATCGTTACATATATGTCTCGTTTCAAAATCATTAAGTTAGTAGTCTTGCTTTTACATATGTAGTTCATTGTTAATATACTTAATGATATGTTTACTTATCATAATATCATGTTAACTATATATATATCCATATATATGTCATCATATAGTTTTTACAAGTTTTAACATTCGTGAATCGCCGGTCAACTTGGGTGGTCAATTGTCTATATGAAACCTATTTCAATTAATCAAGTCTTAACAAGTTTGATTGATTAACATGTTGGAAACACTTAATCATGTAAATAACAATTTCATTTAATATATATATATATAAACATAGAAAAGTTCGGGTCACTACATATTATTCCCATATCTCACATTTGAGTTAAAATCCTTACAAAGTGTATCTGAATGATGACTATTTTCTCCATTAACAACTTCTGAAAACCTTCTTCCATTCCAATTTGCAGGAGGTAACACAACATTTATACCCCCTTTTGGATGAGCAGTCTCTTTATCGTTATCAGATCGATCTGAGTTTCTCGAATTCCTCTCCAAAGCTTTGTATGCACGAAGCCACCCACCATTTAGTTGAATAGAATTTAAGAGTTTACCGAAGCTTCCCTCATCTCAAATCCCTTGAAACCGCACGAACCCGAATCGTTGTCCACTCGAAAGACGCTTCCTAGCAAGATACACATCCTTCACTAACCCATATCGATTGAAAAGCTCCCATAAATCATCTCGAATCCAGTTTTTGGGAAAGTTAAAAATCATATACGAAGTGATATGATTTTCACCCGATACGACATACGATGACTCATTATTTCTCGACTGGCAACCCACATTCATCCTCCCTCTCGAATCCATATACCGGTAGATGCTTACATCATTAATTGAAGAGAGTTACCGGAAGTATATAATTAGGGAGTTAAAAGTGGATCTGATCGGAAAAAGGAGATACAGAGGCTACAATAGGGTGTAATTAAATAGATAGGTTGGAATTTTGACGAAAAAATGGGTGTGAGAGTAGAAAGGGATGGATGTTGAAGAGGAATTAAATGTTGGAGGGTGGAAAATGGTGGTGTAGAGGTGGTGCAAAGGTTGGGTGTGGTGGATTGGGATGATGAATAGTGGTGGCTAGGGGTGGTGAAGGGTTGAGGATTTAAATTTCAAAAAGAAACCGGTAGGCTCAAATATCGAAGTTGAGAGCATAAAGATTTTTAGTCAAGTTTTTAAATATGCGGTTCTTGATTAGCGGCGATTGCAGTGTTAGATACGGGTTAGGTTTTATGTATTTTTAGATTTAGGTTTGGTGGTTCGTTCGGTTGTACTGTATCATTTTAGATTTCATTTTCAATGTGCTCACTCTCATCCAATGTTATCGTCAATTGTTTGTAAGACGATCATAGCGAGACCTTTCAATTATATTCGTTTGTATGTACCACCGGATCTTTATGATCTTATATATATATATATATATATATATATATATATATATATATATATATATATATATATATATATATATATATATATTAATATTTTCGCCAAAAAAAAAAAACTATTACAATACTACGTACATTCTAAACCTTAATCTCCCTAAATTACCCCTAAATCCCCAATAACAATAAACACGGGACAAGTTACCAGGGGTTGTCGATAATCACGATACACACATGATAAACCACAACGACATAATTCGTGCCCTAATTCATTGCCTTTATACACAATCATACTTTTCCTTTCATTAATAACAAGTAAATTTGAGTGATTTGACTGCTAATTTAACAAAAAGGGCTTAATAATTCAGGTTATGTATATGTTTGGCACACACATTAGAGAGAACTAACATTTAGTTGTTTTTTTTTTTTTTTTTTTTTTTTTTTAAATCAGAGAAAATGTAGTTGAGGAAGATGCGGGAATAGAAGGTATACTTCATCGATTGGAAAGATATAGAAGCTCGTCTTTTGGTATTAGTATGCGACAAAACGGACACGATACATATGCTTCTTCGAGCAAGGTCAATGGCATTGACCAAGATTACGTCTCTGCTGATGTGGGTGAGTCATGGTTAAATTTTGTATGGTGATATATCTAGAAAGGCTGCAGTATTTAATTAGTTAGTAGTTATTCATATGAATATTTGTGTTATGTTTATATATTGAGGATTGTGTGTTTGAAAATGTATTAAACACTTTACCGTTTGAAAATGGATTGTGTGTGCCAAACTATATGAATCAAACTTTTGTTTATCTGCTATTGTATGTAGGTGATTCAAACTATGTAAGAGAACGAGGTGTCCGTGTCTCTTTGTCAAGGTCCATTTCGGTGTCAAAAATGGACTTTGAAATTGATTAAAGTGGGGTGTCGTTTAATGTCTATTTCGGTGTCTATTTCAGGGTTGATTTTAGTCTTTGTCCAATAAGAAAAATAGAATAATTAAAAAAGAAAAAAAAATAGAAACATCACCGTCGCAACAGCAACGTTGGGAAGGGGTATCAATCGACGGCGAAATTGAAGCTGAGGCGGTATCCATGTCGTAGCTGCGTCGAAAATGGACGGTGGAATTGATGCCCAGACACCGAATGCTCTAAGATTTCGACTTCAACAAATGCAACTCGAGCTTTCTTCATCCCTTTGCTTGTTACGGTCCAAAAGTGAAAGCACGAATCCAGATGTAATAAATAAATCCTATAAAACATGATCAATCTCATTAGATTTTTATATTGCACAACTAAAAAAATAGATTCTGATCGTCTTATGAAATCGTTACCAGGGTCAACAAAGTTCGTCTAGCGAGCTGCAAAAGCTATCTGATACGTATGAGTTTCAAGAAAATGAGATTATGAATGCTAAAAATAGGTTGAGATCAATACGTGCTCAGCTGGTTCTAGAAAGGAAGAAGTCGTTATCGATTATGTACGCATTATTCATGTCAATTTTTGTAGTTTTTTTTCTTTCATGAAATGCAATATACTTACAGTTTCTCATTTCAGCGAAGCTCACAAAGTAATTGAGGCGAAACAAAAGATAATTGATAGCGGATGTAGAACTTTACAGGTTCTTATTACGACCTGTATAATTTGGCCTAATTCGGCTTCAGATGTACGCTTAGCAGGATCATTTGATGGTTGGACCACTCAGGTGGGTTATTAAATTATTCAAAATCTAAACCGCATTGATGTATCTGATGCCTTTTAAAAGTTATATTTTAATTTTTTATTTTATTTTATATGACTAGACTGATATTAACTTATGATGTAATGCAGAAGAAGATGGAAAGATCACAAACGGGTGTTTTCTTTTTGTCGTTGAAGTTGTATCCAGGAAGCAACAACGTCTAAGCACCTGAGAAATACACATTTAAAAAGTCAACACGAATGTTGGTGAGCTATAGTTTGTTTGTAATCAATAAGGTAATGTAGACCACGAGATTTCAGTGCTTCAACCAGCAGTTTAAATCAGTATGAAAAGTATATGCTTAACCGTGGGCACCCGGTAACTAGACTTAACGTATGTATATCACCCCCTAAAAGTGCATTTGGCGAGTGTGTTTGTCCTCGAAGCATTAAACACCCGTTGAATGCTAGCGCGACTAGCCCGAGTGGGGTTGTCAAACCCTATGGATCCATATCTAAGATTCGCGTTCACGGTTAGGAAACCAATGATTAAACGTTACCGAGCTAAGGGGAATCTTTGTGCCGTTTTGTAACCCACACATATGTAAAGTTTAAGTACTCGTGTCTAGTATGTAAAACGTAAAAAGCGGATGTATTATCAATCCCAAAAATAGTTAAAAGTAGTAAAGGGAAGCTATAACTCACAGTGAATAAGCAGTGAAAGTCGATATGAAACGTATGCAGGTAGTAAGTCGGTCCGAAAGGTCATCAACCTAAGTCAAAGGTCACTTGGTTAGTATGTTGTCCCCAAAATTTTAAAAATGAATAAATTACATTTAAGTGTCATCATCAACATCATCATCATTCATCAAAGCTAAGGTAAGTTTAACAAGAATAGAGATCGAAACAGAAGGCTGATTTTGGACAGCTGTTACGACCTCTATACAAATCGATAAGATGAGTAGTCAGTGGCCAAGGCTCCGTATGTGATTCCTTTAACCGCTGTTCAATTTTCAGAACCTAACTCATCTTCGTTTGACCGTGGCGACGGTTTAAGTGCGAGTAGGTCAGAAATTTCAGCACAACGTTACAAAGGCGTAGTGAATTTCGGAAGGCAATAAATCCTAAACCATGTATCAGATTTAGGCGAGGCCTAAACGAAAAGTCATCTACTCGAAACGAACTATCTGAAAATCAATTTTCCAGAAGTCCAGGAGTTGGATCAGACCTCGAAAAACAGAAAACAAGTGCTCCGGTGGGTTCCTTGGTGCTTGATGCGCATCACGGTTCTCATCCTTGATGCGTGTAAACTTCAAGTGTACAACTCTTTGATGTGTTAGCATCACTTTGACCAAGTTTCAACCATCAACACACAACTAAGAGTAAAAGCTATCATTCTACAAGTTTTGAACATCAAGGTTGCCTCTTTATTGCATAAACCCAATAAAGCTTCAACCTTTGTCCTTTTTACACAAGTTCATGCATCCTTATAATCACAACAATCACAAAAAGGTTCCAAGTAAATGAGATCTACAATAATAACTTAGATCTCAAGTATTAAGAAAACCCTAAGCTAGAAAGCTTGATCTTTACAAAATTAATGTAACACCCTCGAAGCGGGCCTAGCCGTTAGATTACTATTTTTGCCCTCAGGTTGTGTGGTATTATTATATGCTTTTATTTTAGCTTTATATTTATTATTATTTAATGTTGTTGATAGGACCAGTTTGTGACAAGGGTCACAGAACAGGTTTGTTTATTTAATTTGGACTTCGTTTGGGTCACCAAATGACATACGAAAGAATTCAGATAACTGATAAATACCCGTTTGTTTAGAGGTATGGGTTTATAACCCACTTAGGTATGTATTATCTGGATGTTTCCATCCATTTCTTCAAAATTCCCAAACAAAGCCCGTACCTAACTCCTTCATCCTCTCAAACCCTAAAGATCAAAGCTTGTTAGTTTGTTGAATTCGAGCTAGTAATATGTTATTTGTGTGTTGGTGATCATCACAAGGTAAGTGCTTCATCGATTCATGCTTTGATTCTTGTTGAAATTGGATTTTTGGTGTTCTTGAATAAAAGTGTGAAATTGGGCTTGAATCTTGATGATTATGTGTTTGTATGTGTTAATTGTTGTTAGTAATAGCTTATATATAGTTTATATGATGTTTTGGAAGTGGTTTTGGTGTTAGATCTTGCAAAAATCAAGATTTTAGGACAAAAAATGCGAAAACAGCGAGCTGGAATGTTCTAACAGCTCCCACACTTCTGACAGGTCACTCGTATGAGTGACCACGCGTTTGAGGCTCAACCATGCAGTTGAGGACTCACTCGCACGAGTGAGGTCTCGTCCGCGTGAGTGAGCACTGGTCAGTTTTTGGTAAAATTGAAAAGGCTGTAACTTTCAAACCATAACTCCATTTTCGATGAATAAACTATCGTTGGACTCATATTGAAGTTTACTTTACCATGATAAGGTTTTAAAAAGCTAGATCAAACTTTATTTTGGTCAGAAGAAGGGATTTTATGGCGTATGTCTTGTTTTGTACTCTTTTAGTGTCGTTATTGATTGAGTTTATGATGTAGGCTTATCATATAGTAAACATATGACGATATGTGTTAACCTACTGTATGAATTGATATTTATGTTGTACATTTTGAGTAGAAACCCGTATAAACAGCTGCTGTTACTGTTCTTCATCACTCGCACGAGTGATCATTCACTCGTACGGTTGGGGGGTCAATCGTGTTATGAACCGTGCGAGTGAGTGGTTATGGAGAACTATTGTTTTGGTTAAGGTAATACGTACGGTTGAGATATGACTCATACGAGTCACTTGTCACTCGTGTGGGGAACCATACGGATCATTGGATTCATTGATGGGCGTTCAGTCATAGACCAAACATACGAGTAAGTTGTCAACCGCACGGTTGAGTGTTCTCAAACGTGCGAGTGAGAGTGTTACTCGTACGGTTGAAAGATTTATTGTTAAGTGCTTAAGTGTTAGTTTATATATAATGTGATTGTGATATAGTTAGTACTAGTGAAATGACCCGTGGAACTACGGGTTTGTTTAAACGAAATAATTTAATGATAGGTATTAAGTGAACGTAAATGCTAAAGTTATTTAGTTTAATGACCTGTGGAACCACATAGTCTGACTAAGAAACTCGTCAGCTGAACATTTCATCAAACACCTAAAATGCATATTTAACAATCTACATCCAACCATAAGAGATAATATTGGTTGTCACTTTATTTTAAAAGTGTAAATTAAAATATAAATGTAGAATTGATTTCATTCTGCCTAATTTTTATACCTTCTCGTACTCAATTCAAAATAATTTAAAATTATTTAATGTTATTAATTAAAATAATTATTAATAAGATTTAATAATAATAATTAATTAATTAGATTTAATTTTAATTCAAAATTATTTAGATTAATGACATCATCTACCATGCTTAGATTTTTTTCTTTTTTTTTTGATTTTTTTTAACAAAGGAATTAGCTTAATAATGACATCATCATTTTAGCAATATAATAGAAACTATAGATTGGAATACGATTACTAACTTATTCAGTATTTGTTCTCAGGTGATATGGACGAGGAGAAGACTCGGTGACATTAGACTACCGAGTGTTGCCGGTATCGGTGAGTGGGACTAACTGGAGAACATAGTATAGAGTAGCATGTTATATTATGATTGTCATGCTTGTTAGCTATACTTACTGATACAGTTAGTTAGTACGTTGTGATGAATGCATATTGGTTGATGCTCGTCTGCTGGAGCCCAGTGCGTCCCTATTGTGTGGTGGCCTCGGTATGAGAGATCAACCTGCGGGTTGGGTTCCTCATGTGGTGGCCTAGACAATCGTGGTGTATATATATGTGAATGACGCGTCCGTCGCGTGTGGATTATATATATACAACACGGTGGTGGAGGAACTTCTGGTAAGCCCCAGTCCGATCAGCTGGTGGTTAATGGTTTGGCCGAGCCGCCAGAGTCTCTGTAGACGGCACTTGGGTGATGTTTGTGTGTTAGAATATGTGACATGATTAGTATAACAGTTCCTGTATGCTATTTCCTGTAGTTAGTTGCACTCACTTAGCTTCGTGCTAATCCCCCACATCTTCCCTGCATGTTATGGATTTGTTGTATGCTAGTTATCAGGGTGAAGATGGGATGTTGAAAGATATATTTGACAAAGCCGGAAACTCTGATGTCGCGTCTTTTCTATTAAAGTTGTATTTACGTTTTAATATAACACCCGGTCGTTTATTTATTAACGTGTTTATCATTAAGCGGATTATATATATACATATATATATATATATATATATATATGTTTAACTTATGTATTAGTTAAATTGGTCTTCCGCTGTATTAAAAAAAAATTTGGGGTGTTATAAGTTGGTATCAGAGCGTAGGTTTGGCAGCATGTGCACGGAAGTGACATGTTCCCAAACCGTGTGTCGAGTCAAACATATCTTGGGGTGGGTTAAGTGAGTGAAGTAGGTATTGACGAGTTAGTTGGAGGAAACTAACAGATTATCTACTAAGCTTTTGTGTGTGAGATGTTGTGTTAAGACAGGTATGAAGATCGATTCCACCCTGCTGGTGCCCTGTTGACACTCAGTACTGACAGAACTTCGGTGGATGCGTTTGATGCCGATTTGGATGAAGGACTTGACGCGTATTAGTTGACATGGCTCCAATGATGAGGATTCAGTTGCAGAGTTGATGAGGGTTAAGGGTGCGGGTGCGATCGAGGTGTTGATAGATACAGAAGATGTCTTCTTATTCATAAAGGTACATTCTTGTTACATTGCTGTAATTGTTATTATTGTACCTGTAGATTGTGTTCCTGTCTTTGTCGAATTTGTTGTTTGTTGTAATGATAATCTGTGACGATTAATGTTTCAAGTTGCGATTGATTAATTATACTTGTAAGATAGAAGTAGATGACAATTGACGAACACAGTTACGACGATTGTGTCTGGAGCTACCCTGCCACTATCGGGATTTTATTCCCTTAGACTGACTGCCATATTCTATGAGACTTTATAGATATGACCTTTGTGATATGGTGTCATGCTATTGTGAATTGTTTGTTATATGGCCTATTGTACTATATGTGAGATTACTGTTGGCCTAGACTGAAAGAATTGAAGTGAATGATTTGTAGTATTAACAAAAGACGAATATGAAGTCGTTTCTTTACTGTTGACTGATGGGACACACGTAGTGACCCATAGAGACTGATTAGGGTAGTGACCCCTTGATTAGTAGTGAAAGTCTCGAACCATATTGTGTAACTATGTGAAGTGTAGTCTTCATGCTTGGCGACCGTGACTGAACCAGTAGATGACGGACCCTATGATATTATAGTATGACGGGACTTGTTGTGTTGGACTTAGGTGAAATGTAATTCCTTCCCATGGATTGACGGGACACACGTAGTGGCCCGTAAGGATTGAAATAGAGTAGTAGTTTCCTTGTCTTCTCATAAGAGGATCCGGACCCTGTTTGTTGTTTTCATATGTGGGTGGTTTGCGTGTCACGTATGATGTTGACTTTTGGTTTAGATGATTGTGACCGTAGTAAGACTTTGAGGAATCGTTTTTCCTACCATAGACTAATGTGAGTTAGTGGTGACCTTTAGGAAGTAAGTTTGAATGGAGTTTTCCATGTAGTCTTGACTGAAAATAGGAAAACTGTGTTTTGTCATTACGTAAGGAGTATTATTAGCCTGGATGTACTGTTGCAAGATTTGACTAGCTAAGTAGGACCAGTAGAGTTGTCCTGAGAAGTTGTTGATTTTTTTTTTGTGAATTGATATGACTTATTAGATGTCAGTATGTGAGACGTTCGTTTAGTGACTTTCTTGGAAGTAGAGAAGACCTTAACGGGAATAGAAATTTAGTTCAAGCTGAATTATGATGAATCTTGACTAGGTTGGGAGATGTGATTAGAACATTGATCATATTACTGTTAAGATAGAATCATTGATCTGGTAGTTCGATAGTGACCGTTGTGAATATTTTGTCTTTTGAAGATTTGAATGTAAGGTCGAGGACGGACAATGATAGCATTTGAAAATAAGACGAAGTAAGTAGGTATAGTTTATTGGATGTTGGATCAGAGTTACTAATGTGGTTACTAAAGAGGACTTAGTAGAATTAGGATCGAACTAGAACCGAGTTAGGTGTTTTCTTTCAAGACTTTTGCGGTTTTGATAGCCTTAGATTGTAAAATCTATTAGTTTGGGATATAGTGGAGATTTATAACTACCAGTGACTTGAGAAGATAGACCATGTTGTTTTGATGAACTCGAGTAAGATCTTGTTCCGAAATACTCGAAATGAAAGTGTGATTTAGAATGATGTACTACGTCTGGCCAACGGAAATACATTATAGTAAATCATATAGTAGTTTTAAGAGTCGGAAGAGATGTAACGAGTGTTAGATCGGGTGTTATTTGACGATGAATGTGATTTTCGATGAACTGTTGACCGAGTGTAGACTTTTATGACATAGTAATGTTAGTTGAACAATATTTGGACCTAGGCTATTGATGATCGAATAAGCCTTAGTTTTGAATTTTGATGAAGTTTGAAGCAAAATAAAGTCGATGCAGAGATAGTTTTAGTGGTGTCAAACGGGTGTATTGATATCATTTGATGGACTTAATTGTTAGATGGATGTTTATTGCTTGTGGTAGTGGATATCGTTGACTTGAAATCCATGTTCGAATGATTAATGTTGGTTTAATATTGCATTTGTAAGTGTTTCTTTTAATGATGATATGAATAAAGTTATGCTTTAAGTGATGAATTTTGGGTAAGTATCAACCTAGATAAGTGATTTATGACGAAACCCTTAAATATCGAATTTGAATTAGGTATTTAATTGTGTGTTCTGGTAGCACTTTAACCAAGTGACGATCTTTCTGATGTAACTGTAGTAGTGTTGGGCATGTGTATTGATGTTACTTAAGGAAATTAATACTTGGATAATTAATTTCAGAATGTGTGGACGATTATTCTTTATTCAAGATTTGTGATGTAAAGATTGAATTGATTTGAAATTGGGTTAGTAATCATTTCTACTATGATTGAGTTGACCAGAATCACGATTTAGTCGTTGAATAATTGGGTGAATATTGAACTAGATAGGCGAATTTCAATGAAATTCTTGAATATCGGGATTGAAACAAGTATTAAATTACGGTGTTTGGGTAATTTAGTGTAATCCGAGTTGATTTGGCTATGTTGTAGTGATGAAATTAGCTAAGTTTGTGTATTCTAAGGTAAATGATAGCCATTATTCAATGTCTTAGAGTGAGTTAATTTAGGAAATTCGATGAAGGTGACGCGAGGATAACCTCAAATCATGATTGACAGATATCATGTAGTGGGTCATTAGTAGTGACTCGAGAGTTAATGTGTAAAACCTAGACATGAGATGGAATTTTCGTGGTATTTTGTAAGATTAATGATAGATTAAGTTGGAATTCAGACGAAATTAGACTTGTTCAGTTATTAGATAGCGGCAGGTTGTCAGCATTGAATTTCTTTAGCTCGTGGTAAAGACTGTTTTCTAGAACAGAATTTGAAGAACGATTCGGATATCGTGTAATGTAAGTAAGTAAGTTTGCAGATCGGCATATAGTGGGTCTTGACCCTTGGGTAGTAGACTAGCAGATGGTGTGTTTGGCTTTAGACTGATAAGATAGCTTTTGACCTACGAGAATGAACGGAGCTTTGTAAGGCGTATGACCGTAGGACATGATTTGACTTAGGTCACGTTGTGGTGGTTTGTAATACCCATGACCTTTGTTGATTTGGTGATGTAGAATTGTGGGCTTAACTGAGTTGCGTCTTCACGTGACACGTTGACAACAGACTGATGACTTAGAATAAACTGAATATAAGATTTGATGGATTAACTTTATGAGTAATCTCAAAATTTGATGGATCAGTCCAATTCAATGAAATTGACAGTGTATAACCGTTGGTATCTTCAGAAAGGGGGTGTAGTGACAGTTTGACGTTAAACTTTTTGTGGAAGTCAATTAAGTTGATGATGGGACTATATAATACTTTTAGGTTGTCTTGTATTTGAATGAATGTTGATTGCATCTAGTGTTGAATTGTTTAATCGTTATCCTCTTAGCTTAGCACTAGGATACAAGATGACGTGCACGGCCCTTGTTATACAGTTGATTGTTGGTACTTGATTACCCCTTCAAGCGATAATTGTGATGCTATAGACAATTGCGGGATAAATTATCTGAATATTGTGTTGCGTGATTGGAGTTGGTCGTAACAGAAAGGGTTAGCATTGACTTAGTGATAGTGAGTTTTTAAATTAACGATTTTCGCTTATGGGTTGGCAGATGAGAAAACTAATGAACCTTGGTAATGCTTGTTATCTTATGATGTGTTTTGGTGTAGCTAACGGTGTGACCTATTGTGTTTGTATTTGTTACCTGTGACCCATGTTGACTATGACGTAGCAGATTTCGAGGACAGAATCTCTTTAAGGGGTAGATTTGTAACACCCTCGAAGCGGGCCTAGCTGTTAGATTACTATTTTTGCCCTCAGGTTGTGTGGTGTTATTATATGCTTTTATTTTAGCTTTATATTTATTATTATTTAATATTGTGGATAGGACCAGTTTGTGACAAGGGTCACAGAACAGGTTTGTTTATTTAATTTGAACTCCGTTTAGGCCACCAAATGACATACGAAAGAATTAAGATAACTGATAAATACCCGTGTGTTAAGGGGTATGGGTTTAGGTATGTATTATCTGGATGTTTCCATCCATTTCTTCAAAATTCTCACACAAAGCCCGTACCTAACTCCTTCATCCTCTCTAACCCTAAAGATCAAAGCTTGTTAGTTTGTTGAATTCGAGCTAGTAATCTGTTACTTGTGTGTTGGTGATCATCACAAGGTAAGTGCTTCGTCGATTCATGCTTTGATTCTTGTTGAAATTGGATTTTTGGTGTTCTTGAATAAAAGTGTGAAATTGGGCTTGAATCTTGATGATTATGTGTTTGTATGTGTTAATTGTTGTTAGTAATAGCTTATATATAGTTTATATGATGTTTTGGAAGTGGTTTTAGTGTTAGATCTTGCAAAAATCATGATTTTGGGTCAAAACACGCGAAAACAGCGAGCTGGAATGTTCTAACAGCTCCCACACTTCTGACAGGTCACTCGTACGAGTGACCACGTGTTTGAGGCTCAACCACGCGATTGAGGACTCACTCGCACGAGTGAGGTCTCGTCCGCGCGAGTGAGCACTGGTCAGTTTTTGGTAAAATTGAAAAGGCTGTAACTTTCAAATCGTTACTCCGTTTTTGATGAATAAACTATCGTTGGACTCGTCTTGAAGTTTACTTTACCATGATAAGGTTTTAAAAATCTAGATCAAACTTTATTTTGGTCAGAAGAAGGGATTTTATGGTGTATGTCTTGTTTTGTACTCGTTTAGTGTCGTTATTGATTGAGTTTATGATGTAGGCTTATCATATAGTAAATATATGAGGATATGTGTTATCCTACTGTATGAATTGATGTTTATGTTGTACATTTTGAGTAGAAACCCATATAAACAGCTGCTGTTACTGTTCTTCATCACTCGCACAAGTGAGCCTTCACTCGTACGGTTGGGGGGTCAATCGTGTTATGAACCGTGCGAGTGAGTGGTTATGGAGAACTATTGTTTTGGTTAAGGTAATATGTACGGTTGAGATGTGACTAGTACGAGTCACTTGTCAATCGTGTGGTGAACCGTACGGATCATTGGATTCATTGATGGGCGTTCAGTCATAGACCAAACGTACGAGTAAGTTGTCAACCGCACGGTTGAGTGTTCTCAAACGTGTGAGTGATAGTGTTACTCGTACAGTTGACAAATTTTTGTTAAGTGCTTAAGTGTTAGTTTATATATACTGTGATTGTGATATAGTTAGTATTGGAATACGATTACTAACTTATTCAGTATTTTTTCTCAGGTGATATGGACGAGGAGAAGACTCGGTGACATTAGACTACCGAGTGTTGCCGATATCGGTGAGTGGGACTAACTGGAGACCATAGTATAGAGTAGCATGTTATATTATGATTGCCATGCTTGTTAGCTATACTTACTGATACAGTTAGTTAGTACGTTGTGATGAATGCATGTTGGTTGATGCTCGTCTGCTGGAGTCCAGTGCGTCCCTATTGTGTGGTGGCCTCGGTAGGAGAGATCAACCTGCGGGTTGGGTTCCTTATGTGGTAGCCTAGACAATCATGGTGTATATATATATGTGAATGACGCGTCCGTCGCGTGTGAATTATATATATATATATATATATATATATATATATATATATATATATATATATATATATATATATATATATATATATATATAACACGGTGGTGGAGGAACTTCTGGTAAGCCCCAGTCCGATCAGCTGGTGGTTAATGGTTTGGCCGAGCTGCCAGAGTCTCTGTAGACGGCACTTGGGGGATGTTTGTGTGTTAGACTATGTGACATGATTAGTATAACGCTTCCTGTATGCTATTGCCTGTAGTTAGTTGCACTCACTTAGCTTCGTGCTAATCCCTCACATCTTCCCTGCAGGTTATGGATTTATTGTATGCTAGTTATCAGGGTGAAGATGGGATGTTGGAAGATATATTTGACAAAGCCGGAAACTCTGATGTCGCGTCTTTTCTATTAATGTTGTATTTACGTTTTAATATAACACCCGGTCGTTTATTTATTAACGTGTTTATCATTAAGTGGATTATATATATATATATATATATATATATATATATATATATATATATATATATATATATATATATATATATATACACATACATGTTTAACTTATGTATTAGTTAAATTGGTCTTCCGCTGTATTAAAAAAAAATCTGGGGTGTTATAATTAATGAGACCATAAGCTAGAAAGCTAAGATCTAATGAAAGTAATGAGACCATAAGCTAAAAAGCTAAAATCTTTAACAAAATAATGAAATTCTAAGCTAGAAAGCTTGGATCATTAATGTTCTTAAAGATCCTTAAAGCAAAAGACTAGATCTTCAAGTTAAATGAAGATCATAAACACAAGTTTTGATCTTTATAACAAAATAAAGAAATTATAAGCTAGAAAACCTAGATCTAACAAGTAAATGAAGATTCAAAGCTAGAAAGTTTAAATCTTTCATGATCTTGAAGGATTCAAACCCAAGTTTGAATCTACAAGATATAACAAGATCAAAAGCTAAAAAGCTTGATCCTTTAAATGATGATGATGATGTCGTGAATATGAAGAAGAGAAGAAGAGGAAGAAGAAAATTTAATACTTACACTTTTTAGAGTGAGAAAGACTAGAGAGAAAATAAGAGAGTAAGTGTGTGTAAATTGTGAGTGAGATCAAGTGTAAAATGGAATGAAATGGCTTGGTATTTATAGGGGTGGGGAGGCCTCATGGCCGTAGCTTTTGGGGGACAAGGGAGGGGACAACTTTTGCTTTTTGGTTAATGGTTGTCTAAAGTTGGTGTTTATGTTGGGATCCCATGCAACAATTGTGATTATGGTTAATAAAAATGCTAGTATGTTCCCTCTAATTAATGGGCATTTGTCTTACATTTATATGGGTCATAAACTTATTAAAATTAGGCTAATTAAATAGTCCATTAGCTAGAGTAGGGTGGGCTTGAGTCCAACAAGGTAGAAAGTCCAACAAAACTAACTAGTAAGCACAAGTAAATTACTAAGCGTAATTAAGCATCCAAAAACCCAAGTAATTGTTATTAGGAAATAACAATTAGTATTACGTAGTCATAATATTCCATTTATGACCAAAGTCAAACGTGTACCAAGTACATAGCTCGTTTCAAACGTCAAGTGACACCAACGGTCGTAAAAGTATTCGGGGATCAAGTTAAGTGATTAAACACTTAATAGCACATTGTAAGATATTAACCAAAGTAATTATCATGAAATAAGATCCCAGAGCATAAACTCGCTCAGTACGCACAAATACGCAGTTTCGTGAAAGCACAAAGCACAAAAGTAAGTCGAAAAAGCTGGGTCGTTACATTACCCACCTGTTAAGAAAATTTAGTCCCGAAATTTTGAGGAGTGACCAACAATGGTACCGTATTTGACTAAGAAGGAGCGTATCAAAGTTCCGTGAGACTTGTGGGCTCCGAAGTGAGTTATTTACCTTGAAAGATACTTAGGCGTATAAAAGTAAGAATAGGTATATGCCATTAATTAAGTCTCTTGTCCTAAGAGATCAACAAATTTATTTCGTTTCTTGCTAACACGAACATGTCATCCGAAATATATACCCACAAAAGGAAAGATGATGTTTTTAGCCCTACAGGCATCTTCAGTAAGCTGGATGCATGAAATACATCATGAATGTTACTAAGCTCATCTAAAACATTGAGCGTTTATGTCGCAATACAAAGCTGACAGGTAGAATGGAAAACATGGTGATCTCAACCATGCGATTTGATGTCTGGATAGTGTTAGCCACGGATTTTACTAACCCCTTGATTTCGGAAGGAGACCATAGGCATAAAGAACTCGATATTTAAGAAACGTTTCATTTGAATAAATGAGTTATATATATATATATATATATATATATATATATATATATATATATATATATATATATATATATATATATATATATATATATATATATATATATATAGTTATATATATAGTTGAAAGTGACTAATCAGACTTACATGCAATGCAAGCCATAACTATTTATAGCGTCTTCAGGACGGTCTGAACGAACAATGAAGGATATCACCCAGTTTTCCATGATGCATGTGATCTTATCCTTGAATGAAAGCACAGTTTCATAATGTAACTTTATCCTTTCAGTTACATGTTGAAGTTAGGGTTAACATTAACTAGAGCAACATATAGTTGCAACCAACGAAGGAAGGAATGTGTAGAGTAACCACATCAGTGTTATAGACGTCTTAAGCAGTCCCCTTCCAAGAGGATAACAAGTTTCATAGATTCTCAAAGTATCTTATATTACATTTCCGAAAGAAAATCGTACGAAATGTGTGATCTTTAAACGAGAGTGAACTCTTTGAGCAGTTCGTTCTGAATTTATCCTTATACTTAAGGGGATGAGCGGATGAGAAGATGCGTGAACTCTTGGTCCTAAAGAATGGTTTACTCCGAGTGAAAATAATCCCAAAAGTGATTTCTAGTACCTCAATATACTGATTCATAGAGATGATGTTTACGAGGGTGTTGCGATTAGTCATGAAACATTGAGAGTAGAAACCCGCCTAGTGCCTTTCCTACGATAGGGTGACCACTGAGTGTACCCCAGAAAACTGATTTATCGGCCCACGTTTTTGCCATGTTAACCTTAAAAGGAACATTTTATGAGCGCAAAGACTTCTTAACAAATTTTGTAAAATTGCCATCTAAAGTGGCTCAAGAGTTTTTAACAAAGATCTTAATAGTAAACTTTATCCCTAACGGAGGTCGAGAAAAAGTGTGATCCATACATGGTGTAGTCTAATATGAAAACCTTTAATAAAATCAATCAAGGGAGTTTTGAAACAAAACCTGTAAACGTTTGATGTGACAACATAAATGAAATGAAGTTCCTGGTAATTTAGAAGTATGTACAACGTGTATCATTTTGCACAAAACTATTTGACTTAAGTTAAACAGCTCACTAAAGGAGCAATCTTTAAATAATTTGAAGGTATAACTTAGTATGTACCAACCAAAATAAGTAAAGGTAAATTTATTAACTTAAATATATACATACATATATGATTTTATAAATCGCATAAGTGATAGGAAAATTTTATTATTTTCATTTGTCCATAAATCTCGTGAGGACCGCACAAATAAACAACGTGCAAAATTTTTGATAAACATAGTTTTTCGTATTTCAAAGGTTACGAGTTGAAAAAGATTTAGTGAAAAATCTTTGAATCATCGGGTGACATGTCACTAGGTAATGAAAACTTAATGAATTAAATGTAGTTTTGATAATTTTCAGGACATAAGTTTTTGGGCCAAAAATGTTCACGTGTGAAGCCGTTGGTAAAAATTGAGGTATGAAGGATGGAGCATGAGGACGAGAAGTTAATCGCTTCTTGACTTTGCAAAATGCCAAACAGGGTATGACTAATATTAAAGTCGGAATACTGATGGTGTTAGTATCACTAAATGAGAATCCCTTGGAATAAGTCAGAACTTAGAGTTAGGTAAGAAAGAGCATCGTTCCGACCGGTGTGACAAATAAGATCCCTGGGGTAACACAGAAATTTTGAATGGTTTAAGTGTTAGTGGATGCCCAAAGGCTCTGCATGGCGTGGTAGCAAGTGCCTTCATCACATACACACACATGAATCTCTCAATTTCGACGTTTGTAAGTCTTCATGATGACTTGGATACGAATAACGCGAAAAATTTTATGTAACAAGCAACGGAAATTTTATAGAAATCGTTTAAGGTGACAATGTAAGAAAAGAAACGAAGTTCTTAGCAAACTAGGGTTATGTACAACACGTACCATTCAAGGTAAAATATCTTTTGAATAAAAGATTTGATTTGTGAAAGTGAAAGTAAAATTTCATATGTATTAGTCAAAAAGAAGTAATTATTTACTTTATTTTATATAACGTATACTATTTCAAAAATTTGCACGAATGGCAAATAAAATAAATTTATTTTTATTAAGCTTTGAGAGGATCGCACAGTAAGATAGTGTAAGTAAAATTTTGGTAAACAAAATTTTCATATTTCGGAGGTTACAAGTTGAAAAAAGATTGATGAGAATCGAGTAAAAGACTTTTGAAACTTTCGGGTGATATTTGAGCAAAAATGTTACGAGGTAATGAAAACTGTTGAATTTAAATTTGGTTGATGACTATTAGTAGGGCATAAGTCCTTTGACCAAAAATGCTTAAGTGTGAAGTTGTTGCTTATAAGTGAGATACGAATGGGAGAGTATGAGGATGAGAATTAACCACCCATCGATTTTGGAAAATTTCGAACTGGTATGACTAATATCGAAGTAGGAAGGATGATTGTGTAATTATTATCGAATACGAAATCTCTCGGGATAAGTTAGGATTCAGAGTCGCGTAAGAATGAGTATCAAATCAGATTCTTGGGTAGTCCTTAATATAGAATTTGAATTGCTGAAGTGACGGGATACAATTTCCTTTATGTATCGTTGTGTAAGTTTGTCCATTGTATCGGTTTCTTTCATAGCTAGAAAGTGAGTAGATTTGGTGAGGCGGTCAACGATAACCCAGATAGTGTCATAACCGCCTACCATTTTCGGTAGCGTCGTGATGAAATCCATTGTTATTCCTTCCCATTTCCATTGTTGGATTTTGGGTTGTTGAAGTAACCCAAATGACTTTTGGCTCACCATCCTCGCGAGGTATACGAATAATCTTTTTACTATAAATAACTTTCGTTTTCATCCTTGAAAGCCAGTCCGTTCCAACTATTTCATCAAAGCTTCCTAAAGTCCATTCCAACTTTTACATCAAGCTTCCTAACTTGATAAGTATTAGGATAATCTTAAGGTTCATTCCAACCAAATCTTATTATACCACCGTGAAAAAATTCTATCAATCTTCTCAGATAACATCTACTTGTGCGTAGGTAACTAATCCTTTACAACTACTACTTTAAAACTTCCAAGTTTTGTTGCCATGAGGTCATCTCCAATGACCCACCTGTTAATTTTAAAGTACTACCTTAAATTATTCCTCTATCTCTGCCAGCTTACCATTAGCTTGTCCTATAGAATACTTAACTCTCATGGTTGTTAATGGCTTATCAGTCATAACACTAATGTTCTTAGATATAAGGTTTCTATCGCTCTAGTTTTAAAAAACTCCGAGAAAATAAAACGTTGTGACGAAACGTACCCTAACTAAAATCAGGATCCATGGGAGTCTCCATAGCTGAGATAACGATTGATCTATCGCAAGAAAGTCCAAAGTTTTTCCTATTTGAGAACTTTTTCCTTAAGTGTCCAGGGTGTCAATATCTATAACAAATTTTCAGGTTATCAATTCTGCAATCAAGGCCCTTCTTGTATAGTATCTGGGCTACGTGGTTATTCCTTCCCTATCTCTAACAGACCATAATGCGTATACTCAAGTGATCCCTACCAAAGTTTTCCCTGGATCACCTCATATTCCTCATGTAGTAACATTGGAACTTCTGCATAATTTACTTCAATATAATCACGCTGGCCTGGCGTCATTATATTGTACTAAATTGTACGTTCATTCCAATATCATTCCATATGGTCAATGTAACGTGATCACTTCAAGTTCTACTCGATTTCATCTAACGACGCTTTATCTATGCTATCTCAAAACAAATTCTACATAATTAATCTCACGGTTTCTCGATGTGGGTGCGTAGATTTCGTAGGTCATGCATCAATGCCTAAA